>NC_142936.1:47122744-47132744 GCF_046866305.1 Octopus bimaculoides
TGCGAACAAACAAACATAAAAGAACACAGTGTGAGTAACAGACAGTCAACGACTATTGAAAAGATAGTCGCAGCGAAAATTTTAGTCTCAAGCTATGGTCGGAGACAAACACACATATAAAGACACACTCACACACACACACATACACATCCACACATTATATACGACAGTCTTTGTTCAGTTTCCGACATCCAAATCTACTCACAAGGCTTTGGTCGTTTCGAGCCTATAATAGAAAAGACATGCCCAATGTGCCACGCTGTCGTACAGAACTCCGTACCATGTCATTGGGAAGCAAACATCTTATCACATAGTCATGCCTTCACCTATATGTATATATATATATATATAAATATACTACACACACACACACACACACACAGACACACACACAGACACACACACACACAATGTAACAATACACGTGCCGTTGGCAATTCATTTTCCTGGTTTAGACTTTTCCGTTTTCCCTTTCCGACGAAAGGCTATGCTCGAAACGTCGAACACTCTCCGTTCACCAAGCATCAAGCTAATACATTTCTTGTTTTCATGCTCATGTTGTCCGTTTTTATATGTTTATTTGAATTGTTCGCTTATTTGAATTGACTATATATATATACATATATATATATATATATATATATATATATATATATATATATATATATATATATATATATATATATATATATATATAGAGAGAGAGAGAGAGAGAGAGAGAGAGAGAGAGAGAGAGAGAGAGATACATACGTACATATATATATATTATGTATTTATACCCAGTTTGTAGAATTATCAACAAACTAAAAACAACAGAGTTTGTCCTTTCGGTATATAGAACTTACGAAAACCCGGGATGGCTCATTGCGGTCCCGATCTGGAAACCAGAGAGAAGCTAGATTTTAATTCATTGTATTTCTCAGAGAATTAGTATATAAGGAAAATGAAATGCTTTCAAGCATTTCATTTGTAAATATTTACACATAAACATATGAATGAATACATACATAGATGCATGAGGACAGACAGATATATACAAATGCCCCAGGAAGCACTCCGTCTGAAATGCATCAGTAGAGAACAAGCTGTTTGCTTTTCAGTTTACCATACCAATATTTGGATGACATTGTGGAGGCGCAATGGCCCAGTGGTTAGGGCAGCGGACTTGCGGTCATAGGATCGCGGTTTCAATTCCCAGACCGGGCACCTTGAGTGTTTATTGAGCGAAAACACCTAAAGCTCCCGAGGCTCCGGCAGGAGATGGTGGCGAACCCTGCTGTACTATTTCACCACAACTTTCTCTCACTCTTACTTCCTGTTCTGTTGTGCCTGTAATTCAAAGGGTCAGCCTTGACACACTATGACATGCTGAATATCCCCGAGAACTACGTTAAGGGTACACGTGTCTGTGGAGTGCTCAGCCACTTGCACGTTAATTTCACGAGCAGGCTGTTCCGTTGATCGGATCAACTGGAACCCACGACGTCGTAAGCGACGGAGTGCCAACATCAACAATTTGGATGACATGACTGCATGGCAGAGGTGTTCCGGTCATTGCTGCGAAAACCCGAAAAATACTAACACTGGAATTTACCACATCAGTATCAATATTGGTCCTTACAAGTTGAGAACAGTAGGTCAGAGGCTTAACATTGACTCAAGGAGATTCTGCGTGTTGCACCAAAATTTCTCTTTTCCACCTGCTAAGAGCTATTGAAGCGCAAGTGGCGTCATATATATCTGAAAGCCTTGGGTTTTTCCTTCTGAGAGGAAGACAGTCACATATGCTTGAATGATTACAAAATGTCGGAGTAATAGTAACAGAAATAACCATAGTCTGTCTTAAACCAACAGCCGTTATATTAGAGCTTACTATGAAGAAAATGATTTTGAAATCCAGGAATAGGAAATACTAACAAAATACCAGATACGCAAAATAGATGTAGGCAGAATATTTTGATGTGTTCACCGACGCCGACGTTGTTAGTCAATTGATAACGACGCCGTAACCCAAGTCATAAACAGTTGTACTAAGATAACATTATCATAAAATCTCTCAGTGTTATTTCTTTACTACCCACAAGGGGCTAAACACAGAGGTGACAAACAAGGACAGACAAACGGATTAAATCGATTATATCGACCCCAGTGCGTAACTGGTACTTATTTAATCGACCCCGAAAGGATGAAAGGCAAAGTCGACCTCGGCGGAATTTGAACTCAGAACGTAGCGGGCAGACGAAATACCGCTGAGCATTTCGCCCGGCGTGCTAACGTTTCTGCTAGCTCGCAGCTCTCAGTGTGGCATGATTTATCAACGCATTGAATAATGTAATTCGTAGTTAGTATAGTTCTGAAGATCAAAATACAAGTTTCAGTGCAGTACAGGTCACACTCATTAAGAGTAATAATGAAGTAATGCTTCTGTTAAAACCTATGTAAAATAGCGACAAATTACAATAAAATGTGTACTCTGGCACGCAGAAAAAAATGTGTTCTGTAGAAGAATTTAGTCGTTCAATAGTGGTTAATATTACGTTTAAAGTTAAAAAAAAAAAAAGAACGCATTTTTCCCTTATGAGAAATCGGTAAAAACTACACTTAATTTATCGTGATGATTATTGGTTAACTTAGTTATGCACCTAATTGCCAGAGTGTCTATCTTGAATAGCTGGCTTTTCTCGAAACCAGAAAGAGAGTGCTAATTAGGAAAATACAGTTACGAGTATTTAATGGAATTATTAGAATATGTAATGCAATTCAGAAGTATAGCCTATAGTATGTACACATAAGCATATACAGCTGATTATATCAGTCCCGTACTTATTTTATTGACCTCAGAATAAAGGAAACGAAAGTAGGCCTGCGCTGAATTTGTTAATCAGAACATTTACGGATGCACCCTCAAGTGATAACAGCGATAGCAGTTACTTCAAAATGTGAGGATGGTGTCTGCGAGTACATAGCTAACGTTGGTGTTATATTTACTTTTCAATATGTGGAGTTTAATGAAGGATATGTAAGCGATATATTACATAAAAAACGACTGAGTTTTCTACTCGGACTAAATGCATCATTTGACATAGAAAGAAGTAATTAGAAATTTGTTTGGGATTTTTGCCTTGATCGAGAATGACCAAAGAATGTAAATCAGCAAAACTGAAGAGAGAAAACGCAAAGTAAAGGTGTACCTTAATAATTATAAAAATAACCTACTCCCTGAGATCTCTTAGCAAATCCAAGTCTCTGCACTCCACACCAACATTATAATATTTGTAATTACATGAATTTTTATAGTCATTAATAGTGTCATATCTAACAATATTATGCATGTCAAAAAAAGGCCAAGTAACAGTGCTCGATATCTGTTTCTATTCACTGGCTCTTAAGAAAGTGGCAGAGCCTGTGAACCTTGCAAGCACTTCAAGACTAGAGAGAATGATGTCTATAATGTCCCGTTTGAACTATCTGTGACTGTTGAAATATGTTCCATTTGAACTAACTGCGACAGTTGAAAAAGAATATTAGCTAATTTTCAAGTTTAAGTCCCGTTGGTGTTGGGTTCGAGTTGCAGATTTACTTAACTACCATTAATAATCTCGTGCACATTTGAGCGACTGTGCTGTTACTTCACATATTGATGTATGTATTTTAGTAAAATGATTGAAATTTCACACACACACACACACACACACACACACACAAACACACACACACAAACACACACACACACACACACACACATACACATATATAAGTGAGTAACAAGGATGTATAAGTTTCAATTCATTACAGCCGTTTGGAGCAACTCCTTTAATTGATCAATGAAAGCACTACATCATTACAAAGAAAGCCGTTCTCATCAGATGACCTAATAGACTTCAAGCATGAAGGACAAGTTAGATATTTAAACATATTAATATCATCAATATTTACACTGATTCCGCTACTAATTTTTTGGGTAGAATGAAAAACGGACAGTACAGTGACAGACAAAACAGAAATTAGCATAGACTAGAGTGGGGTAGGAAGGAAGGAATTTGAGAATAATAGGGAGAATGTAGTCTTCAAAACATCTAAAATTAGATCTTTGGGAAGTTATAAATTAATTAGTACCAGGACAGACCGTTCTACTATCTAAGAAAATGGAATTTTACAGGTATGATAGTAATAGATCATAGAGTGTATATTTCATAATTAGGAGATACTTGAAAATTAAAGACTCGTTTGCAAAAATTAGTCTATTTATATTAACCGTGATAGAACAGATTTACCACTGGGATTTGGTAGGTATATATTATGGTAACCAACATTTAATAGACTAAAGGGGTTAATGAAAAATATATATAATCACCAAAAAATGTATGATAAACTAAATGATTATCAGATTCTAAAGTATTTAAAGGTATGGGTAATCTTAAGAACAATATTTACACTGATTCCGCTACTAATTTTTTTGGTAGAATGAAAAACGGATAGTACAGTGACAGACAAAACAGAAATTAGCATAGACTAGAGTGGGGTAGGAAGGAAGGAATTTGAGAATAATAGGGAGAATGTAGTCTTCAAAACATCTAAAATTAGATCTTTGGGAAGTTATAAATTAATTAGTACCAGGACAGACCGTTCTACTATTTTAGAAAATGGAATTTTACAGGTATGATAGTAATAGATCATAGAGTGTATATTTCATAATTAGGAGATACTTGAAAATTAAAGACTCGTTTGCAAAAATTAGTCTATTTATATCAACCGTCATAGAACAGATTTACCACTGGGATTTGGTAGGTATATACTATGGTAACCAACATTTAATAGACTAAAGGGGTTAAAGAAAAATATATATAATCACCAAAAAATGTATGATAAACTAAATGATTATCAGATTCTAAAGTATTTAAAGGTATGGGTAATCTTAAGAACACATGAAATTATCAGATCTAATTTATTATTAATTAAGTTGTTCTTATCTCTAAATTTAAAAATTTCATATAATTTCATACAACAAAGTTTACATCCATATCAGTTATTTGTGTATGATTGAGCTCATCGCACTAAATCCCATTTAAGACTTAAATCGATAATATTGTCTTTAGGTTCCCAGAATTTTGTAGATAATGCGGTACTATTAGCTTTATGCTTAAGTGTAAAGGATGAAAAATGGTTATTCAGTCGTTCTTTTCATATTTATTGAGCACCCTATATAAACAAAGTTATTATTTTCCTTCTGTATTTTACATTTATAAACAACATTTCCTACTAAACATTGGCCTGATAGCGAGCAGAGTGATCTTTCCCTAAAATTGCAACTACAATTATTATTATTATTATTATTATTATTATTATTATTATTATTATTATTATTATTATTATTATTCATTGTGTTTGCTGGAGATGTTTGCGGTTCCAAGCAATGTTTTTTTTTTCTGCAAGTGCTCCGCCCTTATTGCAGCACCTATTTGTTCCATGTGTTTCTCAAGATTTTTGCTCATTAATATTATTATTATTACTATTATTATTATTATTATTATTGTTATTATTATTATTATTATTAGCATTTCTAATCCTATTATTCGTTTTCATAGTGTCATCATACATGGTACTATCTTTTACTCTTTTACTTGTTTCAGTCATTTTACTGCGGCCATGCTGGAGCACCGCCTTTAGTCGAGCGAATCAACCCCAAGACTTATTCTTTGTAAGCCTAGTACTTATTCTATCGGTCTCTTTTGTTGAACCGCTAAGTTACGGGGACGTAAATACACCAGCATCGGTTGTCAAACAATGTTGGGGGGACAAACACAGACACACAAACATATACACGCACATACATATATATCTATACATATATACGATGGGCTTCTTTCAGTTTCCCTCTACCAAATCCACTCACAAGGCTTTGGTCGGCTCGAGGCTAAAGTAGAAGAAACTTTCCCAAGGTGCCACAAAGTGGCACTGAACCCGGAACCATGTGCTTGGTAAGCAAGCTACTTATTACATAGCCAAGTTCAAATTCCTAAAAATATTATTAAGGTTTATGCTATTATTTCTCAAGTTATTATCATTTGTACTAATACATAAATTTATACTAACTGTACTATTTTGGATTGTATTTTTAGATGTTATGCAACTAACGGCTAATGGATGCAATTGAGATACTTGGGGAATCATTAGTAGCTCATTATCTTCATTACTGTTAACTATGTTATCTATATTGTTATTGGCTAAGTCTGGGTTATCACTGCTATCATTGGTATTATTGATATTTACATACATACGGTGTTTAGAATTGTTACCAGGGGTTAATTTGTTATTACCATTATAATTATTGCGTTCACAGTTTAAGATAATATTTTTCTAATCATGCGGGCTATAATTGTACCTAGATTTAAAAAGGTGGAGTATGATATTCTGATTTTCTTACGGGAGAAAAGTGTGCTATATTTATGTGAAACTGGGAAGTTTTTCTCTAAAATCGATATAAATTTTCTATATATGTTAGTGGATATTGTGCAATTGGTAGGAAGATTATACCATAGTATATCCTTATTCCTAGTATTCTTATTCTTATGAGAGTAGACCCTATCAGTCATTTTGTTATCTCTTAAATCATCAGTTAGATTATTAATACCGCTATTACTATCGGTATTTATATTATTGATAGTACTAACGCATTTATATCTTCCCAATTACTATACATACAAGATACTATTCTATTCTTAGTATCTGTTTTATTAGTGTTATACTTTTTATTCTTAATTCTAATATGATTACTATGTACATTTTTACGAGGTCTATATGCTAGGTTAGACAAATTATTGGTTTTGGTTTCGTTTTCATTATTTTTATTATATTTATCGGATTTCAGACTTTCTGAGTTAAGGAATTCAATTTCCTTATTGAATCCAGCATTCGATAAAACAGAGTTATAGAAGTGAGAATGTGAGTTAAATATGTCACTGTTATCCGATAACTGTGTAATTCTTTTTGAAATTCCTGTTACTATTGATTTTATTGTATTCGAGGGCTGGTGATTAGAGGACCTGCTCACATAATTGATAACTTCGTCTGCTTTCCTATGGGGGTAATATAATCCAGAATTTATATTTAGTGTCATTCTGCCGAAAATTTTGGCAATGCCATCATTGTAAATATTTACTTTCAGTGTAAATATTGATGATATGAATATGTATAAATATCTAACTTGTCCTGCATGCTTGAAGTCTGTGCGATCATTTGATGAGAACGGTTTGCTTTGTAATGATGAAATGCTTTCATTGATCAATTAAAGGAGTCGCGCCAGACGGCTGCAACGAATTGAAACTTATACATCTTTGTTACTCGTTTATATTTCACTCACCTACCCTGGATCTGCATTTTGGAAGTATTTATAAATTATTTCTATATAAAGTACATGTCTGATCAAACAAAAACGGATTTATTCACTAAGATGGATCGTGCCATCTCCATATACTGCATGAATATCGAGGTGAAAAATTGTGTGTAGTGTTTGATAACCACATACTATTGTGTGAGTGTGCAAATAAGTTAGTCCTATCAAGGTGCATCAATTTAAGTACATAATTCAACTAAATCCAACGTACATATGTTATATATATATATATATATATATATAAATATACAGGGATTAGCAATTGAGTTGCTTCTCCAACATACTGAAAATTTAGAAATAGCAGTCAAAGAACTACTGATTCCAAACTACAAATTTTCTCTAAAGTGGATGGCGATATTTATGGCACACATAGAACAAAAAACCGGAGGGAAAAGCGTAAACAAGCCAAGCCTTTAGTTAATTGGATACGAATCGTTTCATGGTTAAGTGAATGGAAATTTCACTATTCCAATCTTCAGCCTCAATATTCTGATAAATTTGAAAGTGTCTCTAAAAAAATTCACGGTAATCTTTGGCCATGCGACACCAAAAATCAACGATAAGAAAGGCACTTACGAATTCATCGGCTAGCGAGTTCAGGCACCTCACCTCAAAGAAATCTATTCCATGTGCGTCACAAATAGTCCCGTATGAAAAAAAGTTCCGTGTCGAACTGGATTACGGTTTAGCCATCCAACTTAGAGATATCAAATATAAAATATACAAGAATAAGGGCAGAGAATCGTCAATTAATAATAGAATTAATAATTAACAATTCTGCCAAGTAGTTCAGTATGAAAAAAACCTTTATCGGTAAGACTATTTATCATTATAAATATACAGGGATTAGCAATTGAGTT
Source organism: Octopus bimaculoides (assembly GCF_046866305.1). NCBI lineage: Eukaryota > Metazoa > Mollusca > Cephalopoda > Octopoda > Octopodidae > Octopus > Octopus bimaculoides. The sequence goes on from NC_142936.1 coordinate 47,130,998, forward strand.
GCTTCTCCAACATACTGAAAATTTAGAAATAGCAGTCAAAGAACTACTGATTCCAAACTACAAATTTTCTCTAAAGTGGATGGCGATATTTATGGCACACATAGAACAAAAACCGGAGGGAAAAGCGTAAACAAGCCAAGCCTTTAGTTAATTGGATACGAATCGTTTCATGGTTAAGTGAATGGAAATTTCACTATTCCAATCTTCAGCCTCAATATTCTGATAAATTTGAAAGTGTCTCTAAAAAAATTCACGGTAATCTTTGGCCATGCGACACCAAAAATCAACGATAAGAAAGGCACTTACGAATTCATCGGCTAGCGAGTTCAGGCACCTCACCTCAAAGAAATCTATTCCATGTGCGTCACAAATAGTCCCGTATGAAAAAAAGTTCCGTGTCGAACTGGATTACGGTTTAGCCATCCAACTTAGAGATATCAAATATAAAATATACAAGAATAAGGGTAGTTTGGAATCAGTAGTTCTTTGACTGCTATTTCTAAATTTTCAGTATGTTGGAGAAGCAACTCAATTGCTAATCCCTGTATATTTATAATGATAAATAGTCTTACCGATAAAGGTTTTTTTCATACTGAACTACTTGGCAGAATTGTTAATTATTAATTCTATTATTAATTGACGATTCTCTGCCCTTATTCTTGTATATTTTATATTTGATATCTCTAAGTTGGATGGCTAAACCGTAATCCAGTTCGACACGGAACTTTTTTTCATACGGGACTATTTGTGACGCACATGGAATAGATTTCTTTGAGGTGAGGTGCCTGAACTCGCTAGCCAATGAATTCGTAAGTGCCTTTCTTATCGTTGATTTTTGGTGTCGCATGGCCAAAGATTACCGTGAATTTTTTTAGAGACACTTTCAAATTTATCAGAATATTGAGGCTGAAGATTGGAATAGTGAAATTTCCATTCACTTAACCATGAAACGATTCGTATCCAATTAACTAAAGGCTTGGCTTGTTTACGCTTTTCCCTCCGGTTTTTTGTTCTATGTGTGCCATAAATATCGCCATCCACTTTAGAGAAAATTTGTAGTTTGGAATCAGTAGTTCTTTGACTGCTATTTCTAAATTTTCAGTATGTTGGAGAAGCAACTCAATTGCTAATCGCTGTATATTTATAATGATAAATAGTCTTACCGATAAAGGTTTTTTTCATACTGAACTACTTGGCAAAATTGTTAATTATTAATTCTATTATTAATTGACGATTCTCTGCCCTTATTCTTGTATATTTTATATTTGATATCTCTAAGTTGGATGGCTAAACCGTAATCCAGTTCGACACGGAACTTTTTTTCATACGGGACTATTTGTGACGCACATGGAATAGATTTCTTTGAGGTGAGGTGCCTGAACTCGCTAGCCGATGAATTCGTAAGTGCCTTTCTTATCGTTGATTTTTGGTGTCGCATGGCCAAAGATTACCGTGAATTTTTTTTTAGAGACACTTTCAAATTTATCAGAATATTGAGGCTGAAGATTGGAATAGTGAAATTTCCATTCACTTAACCATGAAACGATTCGTATCCAATTAACTAAAGGCTTGGCTTGTTTACGCTTTTCCCTCCGGTTTTTTGTTCTATGTGTGCCATAAATATCGCCATCCACTTTAGAGAAAATTTGTAGTTTGGAATCAGTAGTTCTTTGACTGCTATTTCTAAATTTTCAGTATGTTGGAGAAGCAACTCAATTGCTAATCCCTGTATATTTATAATGATAAA
>NC_142936.1:47137744-47172744 GCF_046866305.1 Octopus bimaculoides
ATGCTATTTAAATGTGTCTAATATGTATGCTGCCTGGCCTATTGATAGAATGTACTACTTTCTGTAGATAAACTTTGACGAGAAACAAGCCTGACAATATATAGTATAATTTCCCTGATACTCATCGCTACTAACGGGATATCAGTTACAGAAACTTCCAGATATTCTAGCACAAAACCTTCCTCATTAAGTCCTCTGAGTACATTTGTTGTCTCTACTCTTCTCCAAATCTTCCCAAACCTCTTGCACACAAACTTTACTTAGACGCAAACTAGATATCTCCACTCATATATACTAACCAAATGAGCAATGACCTTGCAAGGATTTTCCGACAGCGCCATACGAATCTTGTTTTCTTCAACAATTCTGGATTACCGTACTTGCACATATTACGAAAAACTTTACTGAGCCCCCAGTATCACTCTAACCATGAACAGCACACAAACCATAACCCTGTAGTGGCTACAAATGAGAAAAGCTAGTATCTGCGATGGAGTCAAAACTACATCACAATGATTGCCCTTTTTCTTTAGTGCCACGGAATACTTCAACTCCCAACAGCTACTAACTCTGTTTAAAGCTCAGTAAAGAGAAACCACTTCGATGCTGGCTGTCCTTATATAGAATTTCAACTCAAGCACTCCCGACTCATTCATCTTTCCTTCTTTTCGTAGCTGTATCCATCCTCATAGTTCCCATAGTAAAACGAAAATCTACAATATTTCTTCATTGGAACCTCGCTCTACAATTTATGCAATTGGTTTTACTGCACCTGTCGGCTATCACTATTAAAGAGGATCGCAAGTATGTGTATGCATCAATATATGCGTGTCTCCGCGTGTGTTTATATGAATATGTAGGTGTGTGTATGTATATATGTCTTATGAAAGTTTATGGATTTCTGTATGCATGTATGGGCGTGTGTGAATATGTATTTGAGAGGAGGAAATATACATATCCCACTAAATTTTAAAACACAATTTCAGTACGAACAAAAAAGATGAATCACTATAAAACGGGAGAGGTTAAACAAGGCCAGTGAAAAACAAAAATGTTAGTGAGTTATTTGCGATGTCTGGCAACTCCAAATGAATAAAGATTCGTGACAACATAAATACAGTGATAATAGGGGCGTATAGGTTATTGCCCACTGACTCATTGGTATAATGGCCAGAAGATATATATACATATATATATATATTCATTTATTTATTTATATATTTATACACACACATGCACACACAGGAGCGCGTACACACACACACACACACACAGATATATATGCACGTGTATACACACTCATATATTTGCTCGAGACTGCGTATTCACATACAAATATATATATATATATATATATATATATATATATATGCGCGTATTGTATGTTTGCATACACATACAGACAGACAAACATACAGATACATAGATAGACAAACAGATAGATAGATAGATAGATAGATAGATAGATAGATAGATAGATAGATAGATAGATAGAATAAATTAAGTTACTAATGAATTTGACTCGATATAAAATGATTTCTTGTAAAGTGACATTTGTTATAATGAGATTATGTAAAACAAATCATATAGACACTTTTCTTGCTCATGCGCTAAACATGTCTAAACTTCAACGTAACCAAAATTTATGTTTTAGCAGTTTATCAAACAATAATATAAAAGTCTGCCTTCCAAATATGACTCTCTCGTAATTTTTTACGGAGTGAGAGATCCGAGCTTTTGATTTCAAACTTCCCAGCCTTTCTTTATTGGTCACATCTCTTACTTGTTCAGCTCACTGGGTGCAGCTATTCTGGAACACTACGTTCATGAGTTTCATCGAACAAATCGCTACCTGTACTTATATTTTTAAGCTTGGTACTTATTGTATTTTTTCACCTTTGCCGAACTCCTAAGTTAAAGGGGATGTAAAGAGACCAAGATCGATTGTCAAACGGTGGGCGGGGACAAATGCAGACACAAGAATATAAACACAAAAGAGTCATATATACACTCATACATACATATATAGATACACGCGCGCGCGCGCCGTAAAAAATCCACCTGCAAGGCTTTGTTTCGATTGAGGATATAGTAGAAGGCACTTGCCGCCGAAGAAGCCGCACAGTAGAACTGAACCCAAGTCCCCATGGTTGGGAAGTAATTTCCTTTTCCGTTTTTATTCTATCTGTTTATGTATTTGCAAATGCTAGTTTAACCCCACGTAGAGACACTATGTGTGAAAATGTATAACAGAATAATCCGAATCCAAATCTGAGATAGGATACATACCATTCTACAAAAAATCAGCTCCAAGTTACCGTATTTGGTCGTTATGCTGTCTCATCATCGAACATTTTTCCAGTACCTTGCAGTTTATCAGTTGTTCTAACGATTTCTTTTCGTTCAAAAACTGCTACTATGTAGCATTTATTTTAAACTACCCTCCACTAATTATTATCGATCTCTCGCACTATATGTTCTTACGAAAGATGACGGGCGTATCAGTTGTGGTTTTTCAAAAATTGTATTAGCTATTTTGAATAATGTTACATAGCAATAATATGTATTAATATTTTTGTTTTATCTCGGTGGAGGGCATTATTCCAATAACAAACACACGCACTTTTTCAATTTCACTTCTTTATTATTTGTCAGTTCATTCACTAGTTAATCACCTAGCTATAGGTTTGCTGGATTAATTCTTCGGTTAATCAATAAATAACATCTGAAGGTAAACTGGAGTAGTGATGGCACTTCATTGAAGAAGTAGCAAGTAATGACAGAAGGACTTTGGCAAAGACAACTGATTGATTGGCTAAACAAATAATTAATCGAACAATAGGTGGCTAAAGAGCAAACCAATTGACAAATAATAAATAAATAAAATTTAACCAGTGCGTGAGCTTATCATTAGTTCAATGACCCTCCCGAGTTCACATCAAGATTCTTGCAAACCAAATACAAAAACAAAATGTAATAACTTATTTTATGGGAATTTCTGTTAAATTTTATTTTAGATTCTATTTATTACCTCCGCCCTAGCGAAGGCGGAGATATTGTTTTCAGTCGTGCTTGTTTCTTTGTTTCTTTGTCCGTGAACATGTCTCAAGAACCGCTGGATGGATTCGGATGAAACTTTCAGGGATGTTTGGCGTCGTAACTAGCACGAACTGATTAGATTTTACGATCGATCCGATACCTGACAGGGATTCTCGATTATCTTTCCTGCTCTTTTACTTAATTTTTGAGAGTGGTCGGGTTCATTTTTGATATTCTCGTTTGTGAGAGCAATCGAGTTTATTTCATATATTATCATATTAAAAATCATCTCTGGCTAATCGTTCGTGTTGCCTTGGCGGAGGTTTGTTTTCTCTGAGTGCTCTTGTTATTATTATTATCGACTGTGTCAGAGTAGAAACTTAAATTTCAAAGTGAAGAGATGGTCACGGGTGGAAGGCATATGTATTAATTACCGTGAACAAAGATTATGATTTTATTAACTAAAGTCACAGATAGTTATAGTTGGGATATTTAAAAATCTAACTTCGTTATCACAAATCACAGGATAGTCGCATTAGAACGCTTTGCTTTTAGAAATGCTTGATGACTTCATCAATTCTGATTCCGTCCTAGCGTGACCGTTGAGATTTACTTATGTTTAGCGTATGCACAAAGAACAGAGTGAAATGTACTGTTTTAGATTTTTGCGAAATTTCTTTTTAACACTGTAAAGTACATTATACTAAGAAAATACAGCAACCGTGTATATTGTGTCTTCATCTGTTACATTTGCACATTAATAACTCGTTTCTCTTTTTAACGGTGTACGGAAGTCTTTGATATACCATATTTCGCTGTAGTTAGGTAACTGTTGCTTTGTTTCAATAGAAACACATTTTGCTATGTTGAAAGTTTTTTTAAACTGCTATTCAATAAAGCAGAATTTCACCTATGCATCTGTGTCTGTGTACATATGTCAACTCACATTATTATATATAGATACACACACACATATAACAAGATGAAGAGTCTTCCGTTCACTCTACCTCCCTCTCATTCTCTCACTCTCTCTCTATTTATTTAACACGAATGTACATATGTGTTTCTGTGTGCATATACATACATACATATATATATATATATATATATATATATATATATATATATATATATATATATATATATATATATATATATATATATGTGTGTGTGTGTGTGTGTGTGTATGTATGTATGTATTTATTTATGTATGTATGTATGTATGTATGTATGTATTTATGTATATTTTCTCTGTCTTCCCTTCTTTGGACTTTTCCTATATTTCTGACGAAGATCTCCGATCGAAACGTTAAATCCTCTTTCTATTCTTTCCTTTCCTGAGCGTCCAATAACACTGTACTTGTTCCACGTCATCGCGTTGTTTTTTAGTGTTTTATTTTTTCGTGTTTTTTCTTCTTTGTTCATGTTTAAATTGTCTATTTTATTAACGCCGGATAAACTTACAGAAATTGTTACCCAGTGTTTCACGTGACCGTTCATCAGACAGTTGCAATAACACTGTGCAACATGATTTTTGTCCTCGTGTAGCAACTGTTATTCCCTATTAGTTTACCATAGAAAGCATGAAAAATGATTAATATTGCCTTCAAACTTTGCTTTTGTTACATTTATACAAACCCTAAGGATTGCCTCTCAACACATGGCTATGCTGTCCCCAACTACTTACGATCAGAGATGCACTTAATGTCAGCTACTAAGTGAGATGCCCAACTGGTTAAGGTCAAGCAACTAATAAGCAAATCTGTCGTACTGAGCAGAAAATATGCTATAACGATATTTCTGCTTCAACAGCTCAGCGCTGAATCGGTTAAAAATATATTGGAAAATAGGTCAGTTTCAAAACGTTGAGGTCCAGGTCGCAAAAGTAAAGTCTGAGGGGAGTAATAGCCAATTCCGTTGATTTCTAGAAGGGAGCAAACAGAAAAATAACACGTACTGGGCAGAGACAAAAGAATGTATACAAATTTTGTTACACACTATAATAATGAATAATGAAATTTTATAAATTATAAATATATATAATATATATAATAAATATATATGTGTTTATAGGTACATACATGCATATACACATACATAAATACATTTATATATATCATATACATATATGTATATATACACATGTATATATATACATACATATATATATACACATACACACACACACACACACACATATATATATATATATATATATATATATATATATATATATATATATATATATATATACGTGCATGTTTGTATGTGTGAGTAACAGAGAGAGAGAGAGAGAGAGAGAGAGAGAGAGAGCGACAGCATAGTAATCCCACTCTATATCGCGGTTCACCTATCGTGGTTTATTATTTAAGCCTGCGTCAATTCCTCTGTGGTGTTGTTTTGCATTTATGATAAAATAAATATGTACAAAGTATAAGAATAATTAAAAACAATATACAGTACAGTACTGTTTCTACTTCGCGGATTTTCATCTATCGTTGGGGTTTTGGAACGTAACACTTCCAGATAGTCGGAGCATTACTGTATATGGGATGCTTTATACATTTGTCTGTGCGTGTGCGTGCGCGCGTGTGTATGTGTGCTTAGATTAAAGTGCTTATGGATAGACACAGAAACAAACAGATAGATAGATAGATAGATAGATAGATAGATAGGAAGAGAGAAAGCGAGATAACAGTTGTGATAGTTTAATGACAGGAAGAAAAATGAATTGAAAAATATGATCATATATAGAAAGTGTCTTATGCCGGTTGAACTAATGCATGTGTAATTGTGTAGCAAATGAATGGAACACAAAAAACTCGCACACGTACGCGCGCACACACACACACATACACACACGCATTTGTATGTATATGTGTGTGTGCGTGTGTGTGCGTTTCTGTATGTGTTTTGTAGAGCCCGTTAGTCAATGTTTCCATTAGAGATTGTGAAATCTTTGTAATTCACATCCTCTCTCAATGAAAGGAATCATTATTTCTATTTCACTTTAGCAAATATCTTAATTATTTGCTACACAAGGAAATTGAAGAATCCTATAAAATTTAAATAGTGCAAGCCTACGTTTTTGAATCGTAACCTTTATTGTGTATTTGCCATTAATAATCATTATCTTGTGCTACGTTTACATTTAAATATTTACACATGAAATGTTGAATGCTGCCCTAGATATGAGTTTCAAATTCTGAAATATTGATTGAAGAATGCGTTTCATTCTCACATTCAGCTGTTTACTTCTCTTATTTTCTACATCTTTAAACAGAATGTAAAGTGGTGTATATCCCTCTCAATAAGGACTCCATGTATGGTGGAATGGTTAAGGTATTTCAGTGTGGAAACCAGCCCCAAATGATTGCAGCGGTTGTAATTTCCAATAAAAACCCACCGAGGGCAAGTGATGGTGTTAAGCTGAATGACAAATCAAACCCACCGCCAACTAACGGAGTCGCAGGATTTTCATAGTAGTTTTGGTAGTTTCACAATAGCCATTGGAAACTAATACGTGCACGAATTCACAACATCTACATGTTTGTTCAATTTGTTAAATGTTGTAAGAAACGCTCCATCAGACCTCACATTACAATTTTAACTATAGCCATGATGCATTCGATAATGAAGTCCTAGACACTCAGTATAAAATAAAAAGAAATGCGTGATGGAGGTTCATCGTGTGTTTTCTCTACTAGACATGCCCTAGAGATAAAACAATAACAAACAGACAGCTGCAATAATTGGTCCATCGCTCGATCTGAGGAAAATAACAGTCAAATATCACTCAAATCACATGCTAGTCTCATAACAAGGGCTCAACTTTGACTTGACATCTATATCAGTAAGAAAACCAGAAGGCTACCAAAGAACTAATATCCGCTTCGTAATATTTTCATTCATATAAATCACGTTGAAATAAGTACTTCTATACACCACACGGCAGCATTTGTACTCAGGGTATAGAGAGCAAGTACAAATATAGCAATATATTCTGACTGATGCTCAGGGGTTCTCAACGATTTTTTTTTTTATCTATGGATCCCTTTGATTATTATTTTGTTCTGGTGGACCCCCATAGCCATTTGATGTCGAAAAACTAGCTTTATAAGAAACTGCTTTCAATTTTTATTTTCACACATTAACTTGTATACGTTGAACTATGTAAAATGTAAGTAAAAGAAACCTAGCTGTTTCTTGCGATACATTTGTTCTTTTGCAATATATATATATTTTTTTTTTTGTCTGTGTGAGTTGCGAGTCTTACTGTCCGGGAGATATATTATGGTAGTGAAATAGTAGTTTTAACTGCTATTTCTAATTTTCGGTGTGTGGTGAAACAATTTTTGCTGAACCCTAATTTTTAATTTGATATATATATATATATATATATATATATATATATATATATATATATATAACGATATATACGCGTGCACGTATGAGTACGTGTGTGTTTTAGTATTTGTGTGTGAATGAAGGTAACGCATACGCAAAACCTTCACACAACTGAAACTTACATCTGTGGCTGTCTTTCACACCTCTTATGATCTTTCATCATGATATCATATGATATTATTCAAATTCATCACAGATAATAACGTCCACCGACAAAATCAGAAAAATAAACAGTTCACCTTTTTTTTTTATCGTTATTGTCTTTTGTTTTTAATCTTTTATTTGTTTCATTCATTTGACTGCAGTCGCAGTGTTACGGTCGAAAAAATCGATTCCAACACTTATATTTTACGCCTAGTACTTATTCTATCGGTTTTCTTTTGTCAGACCGCTAGCTAACGGGGGCGTAAACAAACACCGGTTGTCAAGCGGTAGTGAGGAACAAACACAGGTGTAAAAACACGTACACAAACACAACACACAGATACATACACACAGTGCGATGGATAAATTGTCGCCATTTTATATTTTTTATTTGGCGCATGCGCATTATTTTGTATTTTGTCGACTACACAGTATAGTAGAGTCAGTTTGGCAGCGTCTGTGAGAAAAATAGCACCATGACGCAATTCTCTCTGGCAGAAATTTGGAAACGGCATACTATGCTGCTTGGCATTCACGCCAGAAGCTCTAATACTAACATTTCAGTGTTTTTCTGTGAATCTGAAGACAGTGCAATTTGAGGACATGTAACAAGAGTGATGAAAACGAAACTTCCAGTCGACATCGTGGTAATTGGAGTGATCACTAGTTATGTTTCCATTCATCTTCCTACACAGCCTCATACTCTACACGGAGGCCTACATCAAGTGCCTGGTAGTGCTGCCCTGGCTGAAGAGGGTGGCTGTTGGAAGACCCTATGTCTGGCAACAGGACTCTACGGCATACCACACAAGCTGGAGAACCCAGTCATGGCTGTCAGACAACGTCTGCGACCACATCACCCCCAATATCTAGCCACCTAACTCCACAGACACCAACCCCCTTGATTATTATGTGTGGGGCGCATTTGAGCGAGAGACCAACAAAACTCCTTGTAACACCAAAGATGAACTAAAAGCAAGGATTATGGCAGCATTCACCAACTTAAACAAGCAGACTGTCCAAAAGAGTTACAGGAGATTCCGGAGTTGTCTTGAAGCCGTGGTTGAAGCGAATGGCAATTTTATTAAATATATTTACTATTTAATATTTCAAGATATTTTTATGTAATTTTGGTAAATATATCTGTTAAAATGAGATGTCAATGTTATTTTGATTTTTGCGTAGTTTAGAGGAGTTTATTCACACTACTCTGTGTGTGTATATATATATATATATATATATATATATATATATATATATATATATATATAGGACGGGCTTCTTTCAGTTTCAGTCTACCGAATCCACTCACTAGGATTCTGTTCATCCGAAGATATGATAGAGTAGGAGATACTTGCCAACGTTTCCATGCCGTGAAACTGAATCTGAAACCATGTAGTTGGGAAACATGCCTTTTACTACACACCCACTAAGCCAAACCTATATAAGATACTTTTTACTTAGTCGGGTCCTTTTAACTCTTAGAAAAAAATTACTGCTACACTTTAACACAGAAAGTCTATTTAGCTGGCAGAAAAATTCCACTTGCGGTACGTTTACACTTATGTCTACATTTTCTTAAGTACAGCTGCTTCTTTCACCGTCACTACAACGATATCAGAAATGTGGTAGCTACACGTCTATACCTCATATCTGTCTTTATCCCTCCAGTCGATAGTATAGAGTTTCACCTATCCTATTTTTCTCATGTCACTCTATCTATCATCCCCAGAAATACAAATCACTGGAACGTCCTATGTACTAAGTTTCTTTCTTTTGTTTTTCTTTATTTTTTTTTAATATTATTTTGTTTCACCAGCAGACGTTGATCTTTAGATATATAAAATCAATATCAGCAGTATCGATCTCGCAGGTGTAGCAGAGTCGTAAATAAATCATAAACACGTTCCGTTCTCTTCGGACTAAGAAATATTTTCCGTTTTCATAACTAATGTTAGTTCTTGTATCTTCTAAGCTGATAAGCTGAAAACAGAATTCGCTTTTTGTCAAAATATGAAGAAGACATTATTAGTGAGTCGCATCAGACGCCTAAACAAACAAAGCAATGCATATATCACCAAAGCATATATCAACAAAAGTGCATGGAGGAACAATATTGACAAAAGCCTACTCATTATTATGGTATAGAATAATAAAATACAATAAGCTTCTATACATAATAAAACCATCTACTATCAACTAACATGAGAGATCATGCACCAGTTCACAATTAGGTTTCTTAATCCTAAGAATTAACCTTCATTGTTGAAACTTGTGGAACTCGGTAGAAGTCTTTGTGTGCATTACATAAAAGTAGTAACTTATATAGAATCTATGTACTATGTAACATCTAATTACTTCTGTGCTCTCATAAATAACAATACAAAGAATTTACCATAAAAAAAAAACTTGACGTAAGAGCTAACACGTTATTCTTATGCGTTCTCCTTCAGTCAAGAAGCAGACAAGCATTTCGTGTCAGGTCTGGTTACATGTATGCCATACAAGCAAAAATTTATTCACATTCTTGAGTTAATATAATATGCTTCAATACCCGTTACGAGACATAGGATTGCCGTTAAATTACACCTCGTTTATGCAAAGAAACTTCTGGGTTATTATTATCATTATCATTATTATTATTATTATTATCATTATTATTATTATCATCATTATTATTATTATTATTGTTGTTGTTGATATTATTGCTATTATTATTATTATTATTATTATTATTATTATTATTATTATTATTATTATTATTATTATTATCATTATTATTATTAAGTGAGAAAGCAGTGAATGTCATCAGAGTGACACTGAGGTAAAATGTACGAAGCCCAGTATATCCATCATGACTACTCGTCTGATAAGGTTACACCATACACATGCATCACAACAATATGTGCGCGACATGGTGATCTCGTATCAAGACAAACAGCGCATGACTTTGCAGCTACAGCCGAGTTACAGTCTTGTTCAGGTCGAATAGCCCATCCCGCTGGAAAGTTCCTTGAATAATGGTTGTCGAATGATGATGAACAAAACACCCATATTTCCAAACGTAAGTTATCCAAACTCCAAAGAATTCTTCTCAACACATGGCTATGATGCTCCCCAACTACTTCTGCTCGTGATCAGAGATGCACATATCGTCAGTCACCAAGGGAAATGCTCAACTGGTTAAGGTCAAGTACTGAGCAGAATATTTGCCGTAGCCCATCTTTTATACCAAGACAAAACAATTTACATAACACTTCCAATCGTGAAGATCAGAAGAGATGCGAGTATATTATTATTATTATCATCATCATCATCATCATCATTATTATTATTATTATTATTATCATCATTTTTATTTTTATTATTATTATCATCATCATCATCATCATCATCATCATCATCATTATTATTATTATTATTATTATTATTATTATTATTATTATTATTATATTTTAAAAAGGATTGACGTAGCTCTTCACAAAGGTAAACAGTCAAGACGAAGAGCGCGATTCGATTGTAAGATATTTTATTAGTTGAACGATATTTCAACAGTACGTCTGTCTTTGTCAAGTTCAAAATAAGAAGTGATAAAAATTCAAAATTACAGAAATTTAAACGTAAAGTATGAACGAGAGCAACCAGCGTCCACACGTTGATGGAATGACATCATCAGTTTTTAAGTTACAATTTTATAACAGGCGAGAAGAAAAAGACAGAAAAAATAAAGACGACAGAAAAAAGGAAAGAAAAAGAGAGAATATTCAATCAAACAGTTTTGTATAAATTTGATGATATTCTGTCATCTTATTTATTCCTCCAGAGCGCGATGTTAATAACCCACAAACTTATTTCTCCTCATACATTCTAAGAAGTGAAAGTGGGGCAGATTCAGAATATTTTCTGAGAATATGCACTTTCAAGTCTTCTTCAAAATTGCAGCCGCTTGAAATGAAATGTTCAGCAAGTTCTGTTGAACTACCGTTATTGTGCCTGACGTCGAATCTGTGCCCATTAAATCTTTTGTTTAATCGTTCTGTTGTACAACGAACATAAATTAAGTTGCGTTTCGTGCATTCTGCAGCGTACACCATATGGGAATCTTTACATGTTCCACCTTCTGTATAAATCATAACATTTCTGTTATGATTTCTGATGGAATTCACTTCACTCATGTTGTTGCACAGTGAACAGGGCTTACCTCTCTTGCAGCTGTTCTTTAAGGTACAGCATACAGACATTCCAATGTTCGTTTTCTTGGAGTCAGATATAGAGGTCAACAATTCTCTTATATTCTAATTCCGTCTAGAGGCTACAATGGGCGGCTGAGGAAATATCTGTTTCAAACGAGGATATTTTTTCGTCACATGCTGGTAACTTTCATGCAACACTTTCGAAATGCCAGCGAAATGTCGGTGCCAGCTAATCACTAAAGGAATTCTATCATCTATAGTATTGTTTTTGCTAAAATTATGCGTGTAAGTTTGACTATCTTTGCTAATCTTAGTTATTTCGTTTGGTATTTCCTTTAATCGTGATTCACTGTAACCTCGTTTGACATAATGACATACAAAAGCATTTGCATGTTTCCAGTAATCCCCTATGTCAGTACAAATCCGTTTTATCCTCAAAAATTGCGTTTTCGGATTTGATCGAATAAGATGGTGTGGATGACCGGAGCGGCGGTAGAGATAAATGTGGGATGACGTGGATTATTTTCTGTCTTTTTCTTTTCGCCTGTTATAGAATTGTAACTTAAAAACTGATGATGTCATTCTATCAACGTGTGAACGCTGGTTGCTCTCATTCATACTTTACGTTTAAATTTCTGTAATTTTGAATTTTTATTATTTCTTATTTTGAACTTGACAAAGACATACATACTGTTGAAATATCGTTCAACTAATAGCTATCTTACAATCGAATCGCGCTCTTCGTCTTGACTATTATTGTTATTATTATTATTATTATTATTATTATTATTATTATTAAGACGGTGAGAATGCAGAATTGCAAGCGCGCCAGATGAAATTCTTAGCGGTATTTCATCCGTTGCTACGTTTTGAGTTGAAATTCCGCCGGGGCTGACATTGCCTTTCATCCTTTCAGGTCCATTAAATAAATACCAGTTACGCACTGGATTCGATGTAATCGATTTTCTCCCCTCCCCAAGCTGCCCTTATGGCAAAAATTTGAAATCATTATTATTATTAATAAGGTGGCGAGCTGCCAGAATCCTTAGGGTGCTGGGCGAAATGGTTAATGGTCGACTTTGCCCTTCATCCGTGAGGGTCGATCAACTGAGTACTGGAGTTGATGTAATCGACTAATCCCCTGCCCAGACTTTTTTCGAACGCTCCAAGTAAGTTCCTTTCAAGATATTTATTCACACAAGGTTTGGTGTCTTTTTGCAATATCTATTTTATTCCAAGTTATGAATAGAAGCACCAGGAACCTATTACTGGTATCTTATGGTTGTGTATCCTCCAAAGGGGGGATGTTCCGCCCATCATATAAATCTGATGGAATCAATACAACTCAACTAGATGGCGGAGCGCGTCTTGAAAGAGTTGAGGAAAAACGATAAAAACCCTCCTACCAATATGGTATTACATGAAGACTTCCCCCCCCCCCTTCCCTTTGTCACAGGCAACAATCCTGGGGAAGGGGAGGAGGAGAAGAAAAAGATCACTGGAGTTCTGTATTTTCTGCGAGACTTTCGTATCGTCTGCATAGCTTGCAAGGGTGGCTATCCGGGCACTTGAGGGCATACCTGAGAGGGCGACTATAAAAACAATGGTCCCAAGACAGTGCCCTGTGGAACACCGCTCATTATTTGTGTTTTCATAGAGGTGGCTCCATTAACCACTACTGACTTCTATCTTTCAGAAAGTCATGTAACCACTCTCCAAGTTTTCCAGCTATATGCAGTATAGATTTACTACAAGTTATAAGTCTGTAGATGCCGGGTTTCGCACTCTACTGCTTGTACTCATTCGCAATAACTCGATAATTCAAATCAATTAAAATACTACTGGAGATTTTTTTATTAACTGTGCAGCAAATAATGTATATAGATGGGCGTTGCTAGTGACCACTAAGGAAGTGGACGAAACAGATGTACTCGAAATAAAACAGTTGTTGTTCCTGTGCATTTATCTATAATTTGCTCATTGCAGCATGCATGCACAACACCGCCAGTACATAAAACAATTCGCCACGAAACAGACGAAACAGGATAGAGGAACTTATCTTATAAAGCTACTGTTTGTAACTCGAATGGGTTACCAGATCATTGGTAGAATTAAGTAAGCCTGTGACATATTGTAAGCTACAAAAATAGAAGAAATTCAATCACGGTGGTGTACAAAATTAATTTTAATGAAGGAAGGTGTATAGCGGTTTAATTATTTCCCTGTGCATCCGTGATATTTTATTCTAGCAAACCCTTTGATGGACGTAAAGAAAAGTTGAAGTCAGTGAAATTTGATATTTGAACGAAGAGAGCTGAATGCAAATGCATATCTCTCTCATCATACATCTACAATGTAAGATGATGTCTTCTAAAATAATTATATCGTGGGTTGGAAGAATATGATAGAGGGACGAATTTGTATGACAAAAGAAAAATGCTGTAAACAAAGGTCAACATATTTAATATAGTGAGTCAGAACTATTTTCCAGTTACTTAAAGTTGCACTAGCAGTCATTAAATTTTTACTTGTAATGGTTAGTTGAAGTAAGACTTAGGCGAAAACACCCAAATAGAAGCAATGCTCTGTATGGTCGCTTCCGTTGTTAGAAATATCTGTTAAACTTCCTCAAATCTCACTCTAACATCTAAAACCTGAATGAACATGCCTCGCCTGAGATACACGCATCTTTATCGTCGAATTGTTTGTAATCATAGATATGTTCAGTCAGAGCGAAACAAATTAAACAATCGCAATGACTCGATAATTCAAACAAATTACAATATGAATGGGAGTAATTGGAAGCGAGCTTATAGTTGGCAAGTACTGTAATAACTACTGACGTGTTTCGGTATTATTAAACTTCTTCAGTACAGGATAACATTACTAGAACTTACAAGAACTTAGATGCTGGGTTTCGCACTCCACTGCTTTCACCCATTCAATTTATAATCAATTTCGATTTCAGAATTGTCTCTCCAGCATTTCTTGACCAGAATTATCCCCCATCAATACTTGTGTAATTTTAATTAATTGGATATATTTTAGGTCACTATATAATGTACGTTAACCGGAACTTAACTATGTGTTTTGTTTTGCCTTTTTGTTTTGTTTTCTTTTGTTTTGTTTTGTTTTGTTTTTTTCATTGAGAAGCCACCTTTGTATTTCCTTGCAATTTACTATGAGAAATCATGCCACTCTCAAAGTTTATTCAGTGAAACTATCTTATATGCTTCGCTTACATAAGACCTGGAAGTTATTGGTAATACCATGCTTAGGTGACGAGATCTAAAAAGCGCAGACCATGCTTGAGCTGTTAATGTATTTGCTACAGATAAGATTAACACCTTCCACCTGTTAGCGTTTAATCAATTTGGATTTAAATGTCCATTCTTTTGTTTTCCTTGACCAGCTAATTAATTTTTCTTACCATTCTGCATGCAATTTTAATTAAATGGACATTTTTCCGTTTTTTTTTTCTTTACATTAACTACAATGGCTTCTATATAACCTATCATTCATAAGATTAGCAGACGATCACATGTTTCTGTGGAGAGTACTGTCGATGATAAAGACGGCAGTACTGAACTGGTATTTATCGAACTTATAAATAGATAAGAATAACTTAAACGTGACAAAATACCGTTATAATTTTTGTCCGCTGGTTTTTCCTATTCTACCTTATTCCCCTTCATATATATCAAAATATAATCCATACCACAAGAACGAGTGGAAGGTTGCTATTTTGAATCTCTAAAAGCGTCTTGTTATTAGGGTGTGTAAGTATTATGTAGAAACTTAAGAAGGAAGCACATATCTTGTTGTCATATATCAGAAAAAACAAAAAATCCAGTCTTGTGTCACAAAAACAACAGTTCGTTCTATATCGAAGTTTTTGGGAAAGATACAAGATAAAGACATCAAATACATAGTATGAATATTAATAACCAACCATATTCGGTCGAAAAATAAGATATCTTACATATGGGATATCTCATCCACATACAATTTTAAGCAGAAAGTAATTTGAATTTTTGTAATATGTGCTTAGTTAGTCATAGATAGAGTCTTCAGGGGTCGAGTATAATCGGTTGATAGTGGAGCAATACGTTTATATATATCAATGCCATAGGACATTCTTAGAGTAGGCAACAGCAAAAATTTCAATTGCTCACCATTCAGTTACTTGTATATATGCATAGAGGTCAATAATGACATCATATTTGGTTAATACGCTACCGAATATGTGAGTCAGATTTGAGATCATGGAATGAATTGTGAAGATATGAACACGACATTCCCTTTCTGGAATCTGATTTCAACTCCTTGAAACCATATATACTGCAGTGGTCTCGAATATTATGGCTTTTTAACCCCTACCGGCCTTTTTTTTAAATCTCATATAATATGGGCTTCAACTGTTCGTGCAATCACACTAGAGAACGGGCTCCCGGTGACTAATTTCAATTTCAAGTTACAGTTCTTTTATTCACTGAATCAAATTAACTTTTAGTAGTAATCACATTTTGCAGTCCGATTAATCTGCGTCACCCGGCGTATCAGTTGGTGCCTAAAGCGGAAAGCATGCTAGTGCAAGCATTCAGTCCAGGCTTCCACCTCCGGATTGCCGAGATCTTTTCACGCAGAGTGACTGTACGCCTGATTCACGATGTAACCAAAAATATAGAATTAATCATGTAGTAAATTTCCCTCGTCTTCTCAAACATCCACGGATTTCACTCCAGACTAGAACCTACACATAATCACATATTTTCATACAAACCATGTTTCTAACTTCTCTCCGACACAGTAACTGTTAAACTCCTATCGACAAACACTTTCCGCACTGCTGACTACAGTTTCTACGCAAATTTCGCCCTAAAAGGGGATGCCAGATTACGAAGGGGCGCTTAAAAGTTCCTGGCTTTGAGTAAAAGAAAATACGGGAGGATCAGTTAATGATGATTTTACGCCACATATTCCCCTCTCAGATTCACACTCTTAATGCAGCGGTCCTAAAGGTTTTTTTTTTAAACCCTGTAAAAGAACTCAAAAACTTGGTCCCCCAGTCAGGCCTTTTGCGATACCCTGAAAGTCAGGAACTTTTCAGCATCCCTTTCATATATGCAATCTCCAGTCACCTTGCGAACAAGAATTTTCGCTTGATCTGGTTGAAACCCGTGCTAAAACACTAGCAATACCCAACACCAACTTGCAGTAGCCTCTCTGTTCTGTCCTTCAACAAAGCATCAAATCTAGCTTGCAACAGCTATGTGCAGTGTCCCTCCTTCCAAAACCATTGAAAAAAAAAAGTATGACTGTCAGAAAGCAATATACTATTTTCTCCATGAACTGTAGACCTCATGACTTTTTCGGAAATCAATATTCTATTTACGTGTAAAATTAACTGTACAGAGCACATATATATTTACATCATATCAAGAGATTTATAATCTATAGCACTTATAAAATTATACGTAGTATAGTTCTATATATAGGCTATTGTATTTATAGACATCGGCAGACGTACGGTCCTTAAGATTGTTTTCTAAAAACATGTTCTGATATCTGTATGAATATTTATACATACATAATAGTTTATTATAATACCGAAACATACACGTATAAATATAAACCCGAATACGACACTTTTGTGTATTTGTGAATGTATGTATGTATATGTGTGTGTCAGTGTGTTTCACATACATACATACATACATACATACATACGCATCACACACAAACGGACACACAGATAGCAAGCTAGATAGATAGATAGATAGATAGATAGATAGATAGATAGATAGATAGATAGACGTTATGCCTACCGCACAAGCATGGGGAAAAAGGGCCCAAATCCGGTAGCAATGAACAATTCCATATTAAATTGTAGATAACAACAACAACAACAACAACTACAACTACAACAACTACAGCAACAACAACAATAATAATAATAATAATAATAACAATAATAATAATGATGATGATAATTGCCGCTAGATTTGAGAAGCTACGGCTGCAAGTATTTAAGCGTAGCGATTGCATGGGATGAGAGCGTTTTACACTATACAACAAAGAAAGGAAGGAAGGAAGGAATGATACTCTCGGAAGCTGCAATACCCTTGTCATCTCCGGCAGTCGAAAGCTCCTAAAATCACTGCAGGCGTCTCTCTCTCTCTTTCTTTCTTTCTCTCACCTTCTCAGTCTCTCACTCACAGTGTACACATACATACATATACATATATACACACACGCACATACATACATACCTTTGGATATATATATATATATATATATATATATATATATAGGCGCAGGAGAGGCTGTCTCGTAAGTAGCAAGCTTACTAACCATACGACTCGAGGTTCAGTCCCACTGTGTGGCACTTTAACCTCGGGCCGAACAAAGCCTTGTGAGTGGATTTGGCAGACGGAAAGTGAAAGAAGTTCGTCGTATATATATATATGTGTGTGTGTGTGTGTGTGTGTGTGTGTGTGTGTGTGTGTGTGTGTGTGTGTGTGTGTGTGTGTGTGTGTGTGTGTGTGTGTGTGTGTGTATGCATGTATGTCCGTATGCATTTACATCTTGCTTCACACACGCACCACTCCTCTGCACTCTACGGAGTGTCTAATTTCACTTGAAATAGCTGTTATACAACCACACTGCAAACAAAAATGCAGGATTGTCACGGCTGGAATGCCTCTGGTGATAGGTGTCATACTGCTTCAGGACAAGCCTATTCTCTTAAATATCAACTGCTGATATCACAGCCGCACCTTCACACTTGCATACAAAGTATCACGCGCTCTACATGGTCATAGTACTGGCTAAAAATAGCAGTCAAACTTACCGTACATTACACACTACTCTCTTATCATAATGGACACATTAGGTAATATAACGTGATATAACGATCAAAGGCAGATTAGTCATCGCATGAATGTTCGAACAAAAATAACAACAGCAACAATAACAATAAAAGGAATACCAACAACAACATCAGAACCTACGTTTCTGTATGCATACCTATATAGGTAGAAATATATTTAAAACTGATGAGGCTATATCCTGGATAAATGAATCGGTATCCAATGACTAAGTGTTAGTCACAGAATAACTATGATATCATAGGGAAAAAATTATAAATCAGCCAGTCAAATTTCGCGTGGAAAAAGAGATAAAAATATCGTGCCGATTTCATATCAGCCGGATATTGGAAGGAATATTATTCAATGACGTCACTAGCTTGAACAGCCAATCAAAAGTTCCCCCAAATTGTTTACACATATTAGAGTGCAAGTGTAAATTAATAAAGAAAAATAATAGATTTCGGAGAAAATTCGGTGTAAGCTATTGTTCACGGTGACGAATCATAGGTTTCTAAGATTTTGGTGTTTGGTAAATCAAAATTACATCCGGTTACATTTACATTAAAATTATTCACCTTTGCAGTCATTTTCTCTCACGTGATTTAAAAACTATTTTACGTTACGTTCTCATTTAGCAGAGAAAGTAAAACAGAAACCAGAAACCCATAACTTTTGCAGACGTTTTTTTTTTTATGTTTGTTATTTTATAATAGGAACAGCGTTTTTCGGGACTGTGTTCCAGAGAGTATAGTTATGGGGAGAAAGGATTAATCAAAATGGGTTTCGAAAGGGATATACAATACAGGTGGTGAATAGAGAAAAATGCATATGAGGGGGTGCTGAAAAATTCCTGGCCTTGAGTAATGAAAAATACAGGAAGATCAGTTGATTATGAATTTATTCAACATATTCCCCACTCAGATTCACACATTTATTGCAGTGGCCCTTCAGTTTTTCTAAGCCCTGTAAAAGGACTCGGAATTTTGGGTCTCCAGCCAGGCCTTTCGCGATATCCTTAAGGCCAGGAACTTTTCAGCACCTCCTTCTATATGGAGTAAGTCTGATTTGATGTCAAGCACTGTATACTCGTTCAGATGCATGGGATATAGAGTAGTTTCAATATAAAGGACACCGATGGCGGTGAGCTGACTGAATCATTACCGTGCCGGGCAAAATGCTTAACAGCATTTCGTCCGCCTTTACGTTCTGGGTTCAAATTCCGCCCAGATCGACGTTACCTTTTGTCCTATCGGAGGTTGATAAAATAAGTTCCAGTTGAACACTGGCGGTCGATGTAATCAAATTACACCCTCCCCCGAAATTGCTGGCCTTGTGTCAAAATTTGAAAGCAATATAAAAGACACCGAGACAGTTACAACATGCCACCGTTTGAGCAGTTGTAACGCGTTAGTGACCGGACGTTTTCCGATTGCTTGGATTCTCCTGGTAGTTAGACATCAAGATTATATGTTTTGTGCCGCACGTTCCTGTGTTCAATGCCTATCGCAACTCACAGTATCGACAGCAGCTGCTCTCAATGATTTTGATTTTGTGGGGCACTGGATATCGAGAAAAAGTTTAGTGCATTTCTTTTTCTTTTATTCCTTCACTTGTTTCAGTCATTTGACTGCGGTCATACAGGAGCATCGCTTTGAAACATTTTTGATCGAATGCATCGACTCCCAGAATTTTTTTTTATGCCTAATACTTATTCTATCGGTCTTTTTTGCCGAAGTTACGTGAGCCTAAAGACATCAATGAACCCCGGCTGTCAAGTGGTGATGAGGGACAAGCAAACACACACACACACACATATACTATGAGCTTTTTTTCATGCCACAGAGTGAGACTAAATCTGGAGCCATGTGGTCGGGAAAGAAGATTCTTACAACACAGCCACACCTGCGCCTAGGGGAAGTTTCTTAATATATTTAAATTTCTTTTCATTGAAACTGTTTCTTTATTGTTTCATATTTGTCGATGATATATCAAATTCATGAATAAAATGATTTTCTAAGTCACTCAAGTAATAATATGCATTTTCTAAAATTACCTGTGGAACACCGTCTGAGAACTGCTAGTCTCCTGCTTCATTCAAGTGGAAAGAATATATTATAAGAGGTCAGACGTGAGATGTTAGGTATACGTTTTCCCATGTCCCTTTAACTAATCCTCTGTAGCGAGAGAGAAAAGGGGTGAAATAGAGACTGAAAATTTGCAACAGAATAATGCATTCTTAAAACAAGAAAGAAGCAGGTAATGGTGTCAAGCAAGGAATCGTTATGCATAACAATAAGATATATAATTTAAACATATCAGTAATAGATTAGATTTGCACCAATCGATTACATGGCATATTCACCCAATTAAAATTTATTCATTGGAGATAGCTGAAAAATTGTGGGCGCAGCTGTGAAGAGATTTTAATATCTTTAATTCCTGAAGTTTAATGAGAATTTACTGGACCAAATTCCACAACCAAGACCTGTACGCAAGGATTCAGTCGGTACATAGGGCTCGAAGAACCAAGAAAAGGTTCGTGAATGAAAACGCACACAGCACTCATGAACACGGAGAAGTTACCCCTTGAGATAGGAGTAAAAACTGTTTTGTACTGCCTCGGAATTTTTTCTTCGATGCTTTGACCATCACCCATGAGATGGAATGGATATATTCACTTCAAAAACAATGATGGTTAATGGTACACGTACGCACATACAAACACACATACACACACACACAGGTACACAGGCACACAGACGCACTGACACACACATACATACATACAAATATACATACATACATACATACATACATACATACACACATACATACATACATACATACACACGTACATGAATACATACTCACATACATGAATACATACTCGCACACACACACACCAAAATTGTTTAAATTACGTGGATATGGTTAAGAGAGGGCCTATAAGAGGGAACTCAACTAGAAATATCACAGAGCCTCTTTCATATCAGCCCCGTTTTAATTGTTGGGAAGAGCAGTGCCTTCAAAGAAATAAAACACCCTAGACCAATGAGATTCATGACATTTAAGGTCTTGAACTTTATTATAATTCCCCATTCCTGGAAAAGATGGGCAAGGAAGGAATTGCCGTAGGCCGACTTTCTGGGAAAGAAGGGTCGAGAATAATGATTAGTACAGTGCCTGGGCGCTGGAAACAACACGAGTGACGACAGATGAATAGACAACAACTGGGTCAATAATACCAGTAGAAATACCCTGAGCTTATGTTCCAAGCTGGCAGAATCGTTAGCTCGCCGGACTAAGTGATTAGCGGTGTTTTGTCCGTTTTAATCGGGGTCGATAAAATAAGTAGCAGATGAGTACTTGCGTCGATGAAATCGATTTACCCCGAAATTGCTGGCCTTATATCAAAATTTGAAACCATTATTGCATTTCATTATCATTATTATTATTGTTGTTGTTGTTGTTAAGGCGGCGCGCTGGCACAATCATTAGTACGCTGGACGAAATGCTTAGCGGTATTTTGTCTGCCGCAACGTTCTGAGTTCAAATATCGCTCAAGTCGACTTTGCCTTTCATTCTTTCGGGGTCGATGAAATAGGTACGGGGGTCAATGTAATCAACTTATCCCCTTCCCCAAAATTTCAGGCCTTGTGCCTTTAGTAGAATGGATTTTTATTATTATTATTATTATTGCTGTTGTTGTTGTTGTTAAAGACAGTGAACTGGCAGAATCTATGTTTTCTTCGACGGTGACAGTTGCAGGACTTCTAGACCATGGGTCATCTTCAAGACTCTTCCTTCCTCTGCTTAATTTAGGTGCTCACTTTTGCACTGAGAAGGTAGGAGCAACATTCCTTAATGTAGCAACCATATCAGCATCAATGCCCTTGGGGGCTAAACCCATTCACTGCAGGTATTAGCACCACGATGCCAAGATCTGTCCATTTTCAAGAGAAGAATTATACCAGTTACTTTTGAAGTCTTCTTTAAACAGTTAAATGTCAGTTTACCTGGAAAGAGACACTGCCACTATTAATATGAAAACTTGAAAGTAATGCCTACCAAATTTCACAGCTCTAGCATCATTCCTTCATAATCAGCCTATGAACCTTTCAAGCTACCCTAGTAGTTACTTTATATCTAAAATTAAAATAAAATGGACAGAAAAACATGCCTGATTGCAAGTGCTGTAACAATGCTCTATAATTATTTACTGGGGGCAAAGTAACTATATCCACAATCCTTGTGGTCTGGCACGTAAATATTTCTTTCTCTCTCTTTCTCTCTCTCTTTCTCTCTCTCTTTCTCACTCTCTCTCTCAGTTTCTTCTGGTCACTGCTCTCTGCTCTCGTGAGGCCTCAGGTGATACAATATGGAACGTTATCACGAAGATATTGTGATGAGAGCCTGTGGGTATCATGAAATTTACATTCTCAGTAATAATATCACGCTAGTAACTAGTCCAGCTTCAAGTTCTATTACTGCTACTTGAAAATGATAATGATATTAACAATAATGGTTCCAAAGTTTGACACAATGCCAGCAATTTTGGGGGTAAGGGCTAAATCGATTGCATCAACCCCAGTGCTTAATTGGTACTTATTTTATCAACCCTTTAAAGGATGAATAGCAAAGTCGACCTTGACAGAATTTAAGTTCAGGACGCACAGACGGACGAAATACCCCTAAGCATTATGCCCGATGCAGTAATGTTTCTGTTAGATTTCTTTCATTAACCGCAGGAGCAATGGATGAGGCGGGCATCACAAGGACAATCAGCAATTTGTGTGGGGATTTACACGAAAGATACGGAGAAAGAAATGGAAAAGACGGTAAAATGGGATAAAAAAAGTATACATGGTATACAAAGCATATGATTACGTGAGTGATGCAGTCTTCGTGATACAGGAGAAACTAGTGCCAATCAAGGCATACCACATCTCAAGGATTACTCGGACCAGCAAAGCAATGGCTCTCTCCCAGCTGTTGCTCTCCCATCTATAGGCGCATGAATAGAGTGGAGGGGGGCGGGCATCTACTGACCATTTTTAAATAACAACAACAATAATAATAATAAATGCCCTGATGCAGTACCATGCAGTGGCTCTCATGGCTTCTGAATTTATCTGATTGGAAGTGTTATCATTTGCATTGTTTTGTCTTGGTATAAAAGATGGTCTACAGCAAATATTCTCCTCAATACCACAGATTTGCTTGTCAGTTGTTTGATCTTAACCAGTTGAGCATGTCCCTTGGTGGCTGATGATATGTGCATCTTTGATCACGTGCAGGAGTAGTGATGGAGCATTATAGTCATTTGTTGAGAGGAATTCTTTGGAAACATAGGTGATTCGTTGAACATCCTTAATGAAACCTTATTCAGGTATCTTTTCAGCGGGATGGGTTACTCGACCTGAAGAAAATTCTGAGTCTTACCTGCAAGGTTATGTCCTGTTTATCTTGATATGAGATCACCATGTTGTGCACATATGGTTGTGGTGCATGTTCCTGGTGCACCCTTATCAGATGGGTAGTCATGATGGGTATACTGGGCTTGGTATATATTTTACCCCAGTGTCACTTTGATAGCGTATGCTGCTCTCTCACTCAATAATAATAATAATGATAATAATAATAATAATAAAAATCTTAATACTTTCCTTTATTGGTCATGAGGAACCAAAACATGGAGGACAATATCAAAGGACGCAATAACACACAAACGCACAGGCACATACACACAAACACATACACACACACGCAGAGAGAGAGAGAGAGAGAGAGAGAGAGAGAAAGAGAGAGAGAGAGAGAGAGAAAGAAAGAGAGAGAGAGAGAGAAAGTGGGGTTTATCTTATCCTTTAGTTGGGACCAGGAACTAACAACGACAACAGAAAAACTAAAATAACAAAAGCCACAGCGAAAACAACAAAAATGACCCTTAGATATTACTGCTAGAGTGAGTTATACCAATTTGACTACCATACCATCTAAGAAACTGTTACTACTACTACTACTACTACTACTACTACTACAGCTATTGCTGCTGCTGCTGTTGCTATTGCTACAGCTGCTGCTGCTGCTGCAACTGCTGGTGCCGCTGTTGCTGTTGCTACTGTTGCTGCTGCTACTGCTGCTGCTGCTGGTACCGATTCTTTAGATTGTTCCTTTATCCTTCCCTATATGCCATATATCAGCCAACACACTCAAACCAATACACACACACACACACACATACTCACACAAACACACACACACAAATTCACACACAAGCACACACACACGTACACAAACATACACACACATACACACAAGCACACACACACACACACACACACGCACGCACACACACGCACACACAAGCACACACGCTGACGCGCATACTCTTGCAGACACTGTCAACACGATTGTTTAAAAGAGCAGACCAATAAACACAGCGGACTGAAAATAATACATGAATGTCACGGTTGGAACGCCTTTGATAGGCGATCGTGTTCGACGAAAATATAAACAACAAATACTACTATTGCTGCTGTTCTTGCAGATGCTGTCGCTTTTACTGCTATTACTACTACTACATCTACAACTGGTGATGCGAGTGCGACTATATACAGTTACCCTACGAACAGTAGGCACTTCTCCCTGTAGTAGTAGTAGTAGTAGTAGTAGTAGTAGTAGTAGTAGTAGTAGTAATAGTAGTAGTAGTAGTAGTGATGTGGTGGTAGTGGTGGTGGTGGTGGTAATAGGAGTAGTAGTAGTAGTACGAGCAGCAGCTGCAGAAATTTCTATTTTCATATCTCATCAAGGCGGTAAAAGAAAGGACGTTAATACGATAGGTTGCTCACTCATACTTCAGGGATTACAGAAAAGAATAAATGAAACGGGCAAAATTATAATGATAATAATAATCCTTTCTACTATAGGTACAAGGACCGAATTTTTGCGGGGAGGGGGACAGTCGATCACATCGACTCCAGTACTCAACTGGTACTTAATTTATCGACCCTCAAAGGTTGAAAGGCAAAGTCGACCTCGGCAGAATTTGAATTCAGAACGGAGCGACGAGCGAAATACTGCTAAGTCTTTCGTTCAGCCTGCTAACGATCTTGCCAGCCCTGCGCCTTAATAATAATAATAATAATAATAATAATAATAATAATAATAATAATAATAATAATAACAACGGATTCAAATTTTGCCAGAAGGGCAGCAATTTTTCCTTTTTTTATGTGGTGCGGGATGAGTTGATTACATCGACCCCAGTGTTCAACTGGTACTTGTTTTATCGTCGCCGAAAGGATGAAAGGCAAAGTCGACCTCGGCGGAATATGAACTCAGAACGCTGAGTGACGGACGAAATACTTCTACGCATTTCGTCCAGCGTGTTAACGAATCGGCCAGCTCCGTGCCTTACTACTACTACTACTACTACTACTACTACTAATAATAATAATAATAATAATAATAATAATAATAATAATACGCAAAACACTATCAATACAGTAACCATAAGAGCATCACAGCAAACCACAGCACGTACCCAAGGCACACAGAGCTGCGCTCGGTAGTGAAGTGAAAGCACGTTATAAAAATAAGACTACTGAACAACAACAACAACAACAACAATAATAATAATAATAATAATAATAATAATAATAATAATAATAATAATAATAATAATAATAATAATAATAATATTGTACATCCAAGCACAGTTTCTTCACTGGGTAATTTGCGAAAACGTACCGAACACAAACAAATGCAAAGCGACTTCCCAGAAACTAATATGAAAAAGGACCAGATTAGTCACTCAGTTTAAAACACACACAAAAAAAAAAACAGTTATACTAGGAAACATAGCTACCAAAAAAAAAAAAACAAAAAAAAAGAAAAGATAGAGGCGATTTTCAATCTATCAGCCTATGATATGATAAATATATGCATTTGAATAACGAAAAATCGGTGTCAGGTCAAAATGTCGACTTTGAACAAACTGAACCGTCAGCTATTGTCACTGTCAATGCCTTAATGACAAGCCAAAACTCACGCCGGAATTGTCACTACCCGAGACAACAAGTACCGCGTTACTCAGTGGGGAACCAGTCAAGGGTCTAAAAGTTTGCTGCTGGAACAAACTCTCTAAAAACGTTCTACTAGGTAACCAGATCCAGGATAACCCTAACTCTAGGCCTGTATTGACACCACCAAAAAATTACCTAAAGCAAAATGCATAAAATGGACTAGATGGGATTATAGAGATGTGTTGAAAGCTTTTTATACAGTCTAATTAAACCCAAAAAATAACCTCATAGTGCAAACTTACATTTTATAGAGAAACTTAGTAAGCAAGGAAGTACGCAGATATATCGCTGCAAATAAACTAATGTACGTAGAGACATCATTAAGAATAAAAGGTTAACTGACGCGGAAATTAGCCAAATTAGGACACAAATATCTCATGGTAGACCGAATGAAAACAGCAGCAACGCGGATGAAATAGGTAACAGGTGCGCAGAGCCCAGAGTATGATCAGTACATCTCAACGAGGAAGCTGAAGAAAGACTAGCGAAGAACAGATATGCGGAAAAGAGGAGAAAGTAGGCCTACCACAAGAATACCAGAATACGTATGACACAGAATTTGATGTGAATAATTAAGAAAAGATCATAATAGCAAAAGAAGATATTATCAGAGAACTCAGCAAGACTGAGTCCACTGACATCAATAATAGAGAACCACTGGCAAAGTCCTCAAATAGTATAAAAATCAACAACATAATCATGATATATAATGTTGCTCTTTGACAGAGCTTAAGTAATAAGGAAAATTACCCAACAACCTTAAATAACCTCATCTATTCCATTGCTAAAGTTGTAACCGATCAACTAGGTATCAGGACGACACAGGAAAGGACTGACCATGTAAATCGACCACCTAAGTGGGAAGTGGCTATACAAAAAGGGATCTAATCTCTTCGGGTTGATCTATCAGTTCTCGATGAACTTGAAAAGGAGTAAATGTTAAGACGAAACGAGCTAACAAAATCATGCAAAAATATAAAAATCAGAGGTTTTATAAACGTCCCCGCAACCAAGGAACAATTGAAACAACGAATACAACTGAAAACCCAACGGCTCAGAAGGTATGACAAAAGAATCAAATTTTATCGACATAAAAAAGTATTCAAGACGGATCCAAAGAAATTTTATAGGGAAATTGGCAAAAGTAAAGGAGCCACCTAAGAGTGAGGAAATGCAAGAGTTCTCGAAGAAGATATGGAGCAACAAAAGGAGTAAAATGATAGAGCTGACTGGATAGTTCGTGAGAAAGTGAGACTAGATGAGGTTGAAGAGCAGAAATGGAAGGCAAGAGGAATAGAAGAGCTAAGATGTTTTCTTAGGAAGTCTCACAAATGGAAAACCACAGGACTGGACCGAATTCCTAACTTCTGGCAAAATTGTCAAACAGGAGTACACCAAAATTCTGCTGCATCTCTGACTGATGTCATCCAGAATCCAGAGCAAATACCTGCCTGGTTATTTGAAGGAACAACATACCTTGTACCAAAAAACCCCAAATAACTACCGACCAATAATATGTCTCAACACCCCCTACAAGATCCTCAAGTCCATATTAACTGACAGAATATACGCTTTCCTTGAATAGAGATTCATCCTTCCACAAACTCAAAAAGGCTGTAAAAGGAATGCTTATGGATGCAAAGATCGATTACTCATAAGTAAAATGATTGTAGAGAATTGCCGGAGCAAAAAGAAAAACCCGAGTATGGCATGGATAGACAACAGGAAAGCGTTTGATAGTGTCCCACAACTGGGTATTCAATGCCCTAAAATATATATGATCTCTCTTGTCACCTTCAAATTCTTACCAGGTAGCTTGGCTACCTTGTAAACCATGGCTCCTTCTAAACCATAGTAATGGGATGCGCCAAACTAACAACATCAATATCAAACGAAGTATCTTTCAAAGTGACTTCCTCTCCGCATTACTCTTTTGCACGGCACTGATACCACTCTCAAACGAACTAAATAACACCAGGTATGGGTTCAGAGTTTCCAATACGACAATAAACCATCTCTTTTATTTGGACAATCTGAAGCTGTTTGCTAGAAATGACGAAGAACTAGTAGGGCTGCTAACGAATGTTAAAGAATTCAGCACTGACATCGAGATAAACTTTGGCCTTGATAAGTGTGCTTATATACAGTATACACACGCATACACACACAAGCACGCGCACGTACATATTGTACAGAGCTGCAAAACATTTATGTTAGTGTGTTACACACGAAGCGCACAGTACATGCATTTCACTAAAGTCCAACAATTTTTGAAATACATTACAAGAATCACATATAAACTCCAACCAACATAAAAGCACGCAGAACTCTTTCACTGAAACGTCTATCTGCTCTTAGTTGATAAAGTGTCGCGAGCGCAGGATTGGAACAAGTGATAATATGAGTGCTTTAGGTCCGGACTATATGCTGGTTATGGCATCAGTTCGATTCCCTTAGATTCCTGGAGTTTATTTCAGGTCGTTCGAGCGGTATGAGGCGTTGCACTGTCTTGCTGCAAATGAGCTCACTGCTTGTTAACCAGTGACAGGTCATTTTGGCTCACCATGGTATACATCCGCTCATGCAGCTGTTTGGACTACAGGTTAGAATCGACCTTTTCTTGCTCATAGGGAATCGATGATTATATTACCTAATATGAGCTCTCGTCTGATCAGAAGGGATGGACTGATGAAAAGGAAATTTGGCTGTTATTTTTAGCAGATTAAACAAATATGCAGAGGCACAATCATTGAGATTCATGTGTGACAAAATATATCTTTCTACAGGCCACACACACACACAAACATACGTACTAAGAATGCGCAAATACACGCATAAACACACATTTAAACAGACAACATACACTTCATACAGAGAAAAGGCCTATGGACATATCAAAATGAAAAACTCATATCACATATATGAAAAAGTTGTATCAAAATGAAAAACTCGTATCATATATATATCTTCGCAATTTCGGCTGATTATACTCGAGATTGTTCCAATCTGGCCAGACCCAAGGAAAAACTAAGCTAAGAGCATTAGATTCCTTGGAAGAAAGCAGCGAATGTATACGACAAGCATATAGTCCGGACCTAACGCACTCATATTATCACTTGTTCCAATCCTGCGCTCGCGACACTTTATCAACCAAGAGCAGATAGACGTTTCAGTGAAAGAGTTCTGCATCAAGTTACAACAAATGCAATCTAGCATTCAAAGTAAAGACCATCGTGTTGCACTGTCTAAAACTGTAATTCTGCCTGTTCTTTGACCTCACACTGACACCAGTTCTTACCCTTCGAGGTGCAGAACTCTTTCACTGAAACGTCTATCTGCTCTTGGTTGATAAAGTGTCGCGAGCGCAGGATTGGAACAAGTGATAATATGAGTGCTTTAGGTCCGGACTATATGCTGGTTATGGCATCAGTTCGATTCCCTTAGATTCCTGGAGTTTATTTCAGGTCGTTCGAGCGGTATGAGGCGTTGCACTGTCTTGCTGCAAATGAGCTCACTGCTTGTTAACCAGTGACAGGTCATTTTGGCTCACCATGGTATACAGCCGGTCCTGCAGCTGTTTGGACTACAGGTTGGAATCGATGGTTCGATCGTCCTGATTGAACTCGTAATGAATTGTCCCCTCATAATTCTACCAGACCCAGATCATCGCCATGTGTTCGAAAGGCTAACGTTTGACGACAGCTTCCGGAAGCTGCCCTTGGTTAATCACAGCTATTCACGTTAGGATTGCGGTAAAATATCTCCCTCGGAGTTATAGATGTATATATGTATGAATGTATGTATGTATGTGTCGTCGGGCTCACAATCATGAGGTAGTGGATTCGATTCCCGTACCGGGCTATGCGTTGTGTTCTTGAGCAACACACTTTATTTTCACGTTGCTCCACTTCACTCTGCTGTAGAAATGAGTTGCGACGTCACTGGTGCGAAGGTGTATCGGTCTTTGTCTTTCCCATGGATAACAGCGGTGACGTGGACACAGGAGGCTGTTATGCATGGGTGACTGCTGGTCTTCCATAAACAACCTTGCCCGGACTTGTGCCTTGGAGGGTAACTTTCTAAGTGCAATCCCATAGTCATTCATATTCATTGTTTGTCGTATACATTCGCTGCTTTCTTCCAAAGAATCTAATGCTCTTAGCTTAGTTTTTCCTTGGGTCTGGCCAGATTGGAACAATCTCGAGTATAATCAGCCGAAATTGCGAAGATATATATATGATACGAGTTTTTCATTTTGATACAACTTTTTCATATATGTGATATGAGTTTTTCATTTTGATATGTCCATAGGCCTTTTCTCTGTATGAAGTGTATGTTGTCTGTTTAAATGTGTGTTTATGCGTGTATTTGCGCATTCTTAGTACGTATGTTTGTGTGTGTGTGTGGCCTGTAGAAAGATATATTTTGTCACACATGAATCTCAATGATTGTGCCTCTGCATATTTGTTTAATCTGCTAAAAATAACAGCCAAATTTCCTTTTCATCAGTCCATCCCTTCTGATCAGACGAGAGCTCATATTAGGTAATATAATCATCGATTCCCTATGAGTAAGAAAAGGTCGGTTGTGTCAGTTTATTAACACATTTGATCACGCGTTTTCTTTATTACTATCTTATCTCTGACTCATGTTTACTTTGAAATAATAAGCATATTCACTCACACACACACACACACACACACACACAGGTACACATGTGTATAATATATTTATACGTATTGTTGTATTTTATATAAACAATTAACCTGTCATTCCTTTGCTGTGTGTGACTCATATGATACACTCACTCTCTAAGCCGATATATTTATCTTTATCGGATTTTCTCTCCGTGTAAATGTATAGCTCAAGTCCGGCCCATATTAGAGATGTTTTTTTTACGCAATTAATCCTAAAAACACAGACAAACTTTCAGGACTAGCATGAAAGAAATCAAAAAGTGGTGCATTTGTCTGTTTGACGAAACCCAACTCAACCGCAAACTGCAACCACTAAACAACTGACACGATCTTCTTCCTCCTCTCATTTCTTTCCATTTTGATGTTTACTCACGAAGGATTTTACTGCTTTCCACAAGCTAACTGCCCACCTACGATATTTACTTCTAACCACACGAAGCATGCATCTCTTTCCACATTGTTTCCTTACCAGTTTTACTTCACACGAAGTTCATTTCAAGTTCGTTCAACTTTCGTTGCCGCAGTCTTATCACCATTTGAAATTCTGCCCCTTTCCACTGAAGACATTAGTCATTTCATTCTTCACCCTATATAAACTTCTAGACAAACGCGCTACTCCTATCGCCTCTCACAATGTTTCATCGTCCCCATATTTTGAACTAAATACTTCACCCATTTTCCCTCTTAACAGTTATGCATTCTCCACCCAAATTCCTTATAGGTGGAGATAGACCTAAAGAATTTCAACGTAATCCCCAGTCTCATTATATTTTGAAGAACACGCTAATTACTCCATATGCTTCTCCCTCTCTGAGTAAATAAATTTAAACAGAAAACCGTCAGAGTTTCTTTATATTATTAGTTGTCACGTTAGCTAAACACAGTTTAGTTGATCTTTATGAGTGACACGCTTAATGCAGAACAGGCCTACGATTTTATATTGCACAAAATGATTGGTGAAATTAAAATTACACCCAATATAACTCCACCACATAGTTCTTCATTGCTTTTAGCATGCTTCACTCTTATTGCAAGCATTCGGATCACAACAGAAGAATAATTTATTTTTCTGTTAACGCTGAACTCAAAATGTACAGGATTGGCATTAACCGCGCTAATTTCAATATGTGAGAGATTCTGGGAAAAAGAAAAAAAACCTACACACTATCTTTCTTCCTTTGATTAACTTTATAAACAAAAACTATGGCAAAACTATCGGTTACCACTGCTGGATACTTACGAAGTTTGGCTGCAGCCCATGACCTGGAACAAGTAAAAGATGAAAAGAATAACTTCAAAACGTTTGAAAGACAAATAATTCAACAGTATTGATTTGAAGCGATATAATATAGCAGTAAGTTATACTACATCGTTTGAAGTCATTTCACATGCCAACAGTTCATTTCACATCTTACTTAAATGAAACATAGATTTGGTACTTCACATGCGCAAATCTGGTGACATGCATAGGTGGTTCAACTGATGACACATCACTTTTTAAGACAAGGGAATCTAAAGGTCGTGTACCCGTAATTAGGTCGTTAGCTTGTTACGGACAGTTTATCACAAACTTCACTATTACTATTCACCTGAGATGATTTGGTTCAATGCTAGTGGTCACTTTCCGAATTAATAATTTTTTTTTTTTTTAGAAACTATTTACGACGGCTTTGCAGGTTCAGTTCTTTGTTGAAACTATAACACCGCTCTAAGGCTTTACCTTAACATTTGTAAAATGTGAAAAGTAATCATCCCATTAATCACTTCTCT
Organism: Octopus bimaculoides; assembly: GCF_046866305.1. NCBI lineage: Eukaryota > Metazoa > Mollusca > Cephalopoda > Octopoda > Octopodidae > Octopus > Octopus bimaculoides. Next base: position 47,170,951 of record NC_142936.1, read on the forward strand.
TAAATCATTTTTGTTTAATTTTTTTTTTCTTCATGACAAGTAGTAACAGACATTAGAATTTAAACAGAGAATTGCCCATTAAAACGCAATACCTAATGACCCTTTTGGTTGTTAATGACCTCTGCAGAATTCATCCTCATAAAGTAATTTCATAAGGGAAAAACTAGAGTAGTTTTCTGTTGTCTCTCCTAGACATATACTTCTAAATAAATTTCAAATAGAAAGTAATTATGAATTATCTACGAACGAAACAATTCGAATAGTTTCGTGAAATAGCCGTAGACCATCTTCAAAAGCAATTATGGACGAATTATTAGCAATTTTGTTTCTGGTGGCTTTGCAGATCTTGATTTCTCAACATCATATAGACGTCTGGGCTTTTAATACACTTGATTAAATAACATAAATAGCTAGATTTACATAGACATTTATGATAGAAATTCGTTTGAACATACATCTCTATCGTTTTAGCTTTTACATTAACCCCATTTCTGATGCAATCGTTTCTTTTACATTATTTTTACATATGGTCTATCGGATGCAGAGATACAATTCTTTGACACATTCTAACGACAAAGAATGGATATGAAATATGAATTAAGCAACGAAACGAACACTCAATATATTTATTTAATAGTTTTGAAGCGATGGTATGAAATAAGTTCGCTTGGGTGTTGAATAAACGATGTCTTTCTTTTTCATTCTCTTTCTCTTTCTCGCTTTACTTTTCCATTCTAAGCGACAACAGTTACATTATTCGAAAATTTAGTAAAAGACATAAAATTATGTACCTATGTATGACTCCTGTAGGAATGAGTTTAAAACTCAGCTCCACCATTACATTTTTTTGTATTCTCTCCCACTTTAGTCTGTGTCTTTTTATCGTCCCTCTGATTATTCATAAACTACTAGCGAAATTTCTTTCTCTCTCTCCTTCTCCATATACATACATTCATACACACACATACACACACACTGACTGAGATGCCGGAGGAATGGGCCCATACATACATATATATATATATATATATATATATATATATATATATATACCTACATATATAATTTACGTATATATTTGTGTATGAACGTCTGTATGTGTGTCGATGTGTATAATGTGTGTGTGTGTGTGTGTGTATATGTGCTCTTGACCGCAGTCAAAATGACTGAAACAAATAGAAGAATAAAAGAATGTATATATGTATGCATGCATTTATGTATGTATGTATGTATGTATGTATGCATGCATGTATGTATGCATGCGTGTATATACATGCGTGGCTGTGTAGTAAGAAGCTTGCTTCCTTACCACATGGTTCCGAATTCAGTCCCATCCCACACTGCGTGACACCTTGGGATAATGTCTTCTACTATAGCCTTGGGCCGACCATAGCTTTGGGCCGACCTTAGCTTTGAGCCGACCATAGCCTTGTGAGAGGATTTGGCGATCTGGTCGACGGAAACTGAATGAAGCCCATTGTGTATCTCCTCCTCCCCTCCTCTTCCACTTCCTCCTCCTCCTCCTACTACTACTACTACTATTCAAACATTCCATTCTACCTTTGCCAGTGACCAATCCCAATCACTCCTACTTCCTCCCTATCCCACTAACAAACTGAAGTACCATTGCTACTACTACTATCTCGGCCAGTGTACAAGATCAACCACTGCACCTTTCCCCCTTTCCAGTCCCCACTATCCTACTGCCATTAAAGTGAAACAATTCTAAATCTCAAACTATTTAAGATCCACTCCCCTCTACAACAATCACAAGTTCAAAAGGCAATAAAAAAT
>NC_142936.1:47175244-47195244 GCF_046866305.1 Octopus bimaculoides
TTTCTACATTTCTAGTAACTACGATAGTGATTGCTTGATGAATTTTCAGTTTTAAGTAGATTTCTGCATCCGTTATTGGAAATATTTCGGGAAGCTGTATTTAGTTTTATTGGCTTCGTTCTCGGTATTCAAAGTAGTTTTGTATATAATATCTAATGTTTGGGAATTTTAACAGGTTGGTAACAAAATATTTGCATCATGACGGAAATAACACTACTGCTACACAGAAAATACACGTACACAGACGTGCGCTCAAACACACATACGCGCATGAACACACGCACACACACTCACATTTACACATATTCAAAGCCCGTCAAAATATACCTACCACACATTGCTAATGACTCCCTCGCCAACTCGTTTCGAGTTTCAGCTTACACACACGCTCTGTCATCAAATGTCACTTTATGAGTGGTCATTGTTAATCTGAGCGAGCTAGTTGTATTCTTTCATTACCAACTTTTCTATCAACCTGACCGTACTTGTGACTCATTTCCTAAACCGCTTTATGCATTCCTCAATCAACAGTCATTGTGCCTCATATCCCAACTTAGTTCATCCAGTCCTCTACTTAATCTTGCCCTCATATGACTCACCTCTCTATCTAATTTCGCACACACCTTTGTCAATCAGGCTTTCATTGTGATTATTCTCAAGCTGGCCTGGCTACCCATCTATTAACATGACATTCTTTATATCTCACTTCCTGATCTGGTCCAGCTAACCATCTGTCAAGCTTTCCTTCAGTGTGCCTCACCTTCGAGCTCTTGTGATCCATTTTTATATATCACACTAACCCACCAATCACACCATGTATGAACCCTGTTATTCGTTACCATAAACAGTGGCTCGTCAAATTCATTTCTCACCCACGTTTCATTGGCTCTAAATACCCCGGCAGATTTTCAGACTAATAAAATATGTCGCAACTTGGCGGGAAAATGCCCCAAAAGTTTTCCATTCGTCCCTCACACACACACGCACACACTCACACATACATATATAAATATAGCTTGCTTACGAACCATATGGTTCCGGATTCAGTCCCACTGCGTGGCACCTTGGGCAAGGGTCTTCTACTATAGCCTCAGGTTGACGGAAACTGAAAGAAGCCCGTTGTATATATGTACATATATATATATGTATGTGTGTGTGTCTGTGTTTGTCCCCCCCAACATCGCTTGACAACCGATGCTGGTGTATTTACGTCCCCGTAACTTAAAGGTTCGGCTAAAGAGACTGATAGAATAAGTACTAGGCTTACAAACAATAAGTCCTGGGGTCGATTATCTCGACTAAAAGGCGGTGCTCCAGCATGGCCACAGTCAAATGACTGAAACAAGTAAAAAGAGTAAAAAAGAGAAAAAGAGATATACATTGATATATATGAGTTAATGTGTTCCAAGAGGTCGTTCGTAAAGCGGAAACTCGTAAAGCAGAGTAATGATTTCCCATTGTAGCAATGAAGTTTTATGCCGTCATTTTACCATTTTACTCTGTCGCTGTATGGACTCTTCAGAACCAGTGTTGCCGCATGTTGCCGCATGTTGCGACGTTGCTTCACGCACAAAATAGCTGTTTAACCTGTTTATATTCATTATAAAATAAAGTCAGTTTCTCCTGCCCCGCTTGGTCTGCCTACATATTCCCGTGTTGAAAGCAGCATTGCGAATACTGAGGGTCACATCAAGGCCTATTACGACCCTCCGGAATTCCCCGTTATCACATAAAATATCTGCAAATACAGAAGTTTCGCATTCACAGTCGGAAAAGTTGCCCAAATAGAATAATTGTACATGCTGATGTGAAGAATTATGATAATGCAGAATATGTGCTTATTTGGATTTAGAGGTGGTTATGTGGAATAAGTGTTGTGCGAGTTATTAGAGTTTAGGAAGTGTCAAGTGTTGATATTTAAAAGCATATGTTACGTTAATTTTTTTAAGTAGCTTGCTTACCAACGACATGGTTCTGGGTTCAGTCCCACTGCGTGACACCTTGAGCAAGTGTCTTCTACTATAGCATCGGGCCGACCAAAGCCTTGTGAGTGGATTTGGTAGACGGAAACTGAAAGAAGCCCGTCGTATATATTTATATATTTGTGTGTGTGTGTGTGTGTGTGTGTGTGTGTGTGTGTGTGTGTGTGTGTGTGTGTGTGTGTGTCCACCCAACATCGCTTGACAACCGATGCTGGTGTGTTTACGTTCCCGTAACTTAGCGGTTCGGCAAAAGAGAACGATATAATAAGTACTAGGCTTCCAAAGAATAAGTCCTAGGGGTCGATTTGCTCGACTAAAGGCGGTTCTCCAGCATGGCCGCAGTCAAATGACTGAAACAAGTAAAAGAGAGTGTAGTGATTGCGTGCTGTACATAATACATGGATTGTAAAAAGTGTGTAGACATCCATTTGTGCTATTGAAGTGAAAATGCCTAGGGTGCGATGAGAGCTGTCTCGAACAGAGCTATTTCGTAGGCCATATATAAGCCTAATTATAGTTTTAAAATTTTTGTTCAAATATCGGTGTATTGTGATATTACCATTTCGATCAAGTTTGAGGATATACACAGATTTGCAACGACTGAAGAGTTGGAAATGATGCGGCAAATTATTTTATCGTACTAATTGCAGAATATCCCCATAATGTTGGTAGTTACTTGGGCAGTGGGACGGGGAAAGGATTTCGAAGCATTGTTGTTGTTACTATCACAATCAGATCTTCTGTTCCTGAGTTTATCTCAGAAATGCTCAGTTATTGGCTGCTTACTTGCTCTTTGGCTTACTTCCTCCGTGTCAAATCTATTGGAATTTTCCTAGTCCAAAGTTTAAGGTACGATAATGAATTCAGTCTAAATAAACATTATATTCACGCATACACACTAGTTAAAACACACTCTCACACAAACACACACACGCACACAAACACACACACGCACACACACACACAGAGTGTCTAATCTTTTCCTTCTTTCTCATTGGACTACATCCATGCTGTGAAACTGCCTTTAAAGTTTTAGTCGAAACAATAGACACCAATACTTTATATTTATTTATACTCTGTTACTTATTTTATCGGTACACGCAGTGTAAATGCTGGTTCACCAAGCTGTAAACAAACCGACACCGGTTGTCAAGAGGTGCATATATATGCCATGGGCTTCTTTCTGTTTACGTCTACCAAATCGACTCACAAGGCTCAGTCAGCCTGAGGCTATAACAGAAGACACTTGCCCATGGTGCGACGTTATGGCACTGAACCAGTTACGTTTCGGCCAATTGTTATTGTCCATATTTGCAACTTTAAAGTGCATTATGATGTTATAAAACAATGGCCTCTTCTGGGTGTATTGGCTGCTATTTTTTCCACTTCTCTCGTATGGAAAATTTATTCTGACTAAGTGGTAGGCTTTTTGATTAATTGTGTGTTGGATGTTTTATTTGTCAGAACTTAATAATTGACTGCACTACGATTAAAGAATGATTATTCTGTCTATATTCTCTATTTTCTTTAAACTATTAATGTTTTTCTCCTATATGGAAAAGAATGAAGTCTCTATAGAGACAACTGGACTTTCAGAAGGGAAAAGTATCATAATAAAATGGTAAAACAAACCAACCAAGAACATTAGTACATAAACGCGTGAATAATATCCAGTATCATCAATCGATAATAGCACAAAAGTGGTGCCCGCTTCGATAACATAATACTACAAAAGGAAACTTCCTTATGAAGAAGAGTTTTTTTGTGAATAAAGGCTTATATAGATATATAAGTGTGTGTGTGTGCGTGTGTGCGTGTGCGTGTGCGTGTGTGTGCGTGCGTGTGTGTGTGCGTGTGTGCGTGTGTATTAATTACAGGTAATCTTTTATTAGTTTTTGATTTAATAACGATATTTAGTATTATTTATTAATTTACTGCTATAAGTTTGACATTAAAGCATGTAAGAATAACGAATATTTAATGTGTATGAAGCGTTTTAATTATTAACTTTTGGGTTAAGAAATAGTATAATTCACTCAGAGTTAGTTGTGTTATTAGTGAAGTGAGGTTCAATCGAATTTGTTTTGTTTTGGAGAGAATAGAATATAAAAGCTTTCACTTTTGTATGAATAACTATAGAAGACTGGTGGGAATATTATCTGCATGGAATTCAAGTGCTAGGTTGCTATTTAGTTAGATAATTTAGGAGTTAGTTATAGGTTTACTTATAGAATCAATTTACCGATACTGTTTTCGTGCAAAGTGTAGATGTGTTTCTTTGCTGTAGTTTAATTAATAATGTTAATGTTTAATCCTGCCTATATAAGTATATCTGTGCAACATCTATATTCCTTCCCATGCCTGTTATCTCATATGTCCCTACTATAAGGCTTCGCTTCCACACACGCCAGCTTAATTTGATTCGTCCCTAGTCGAAAGACACCTGTTGTTAATGTCCTGTTGTTTACTTCTGTATTTGTGTACCATTTCCCCGTTTTTTTCCTTCCTTTCTTCCAAGGAATCTAGTGTTCTTAGCTTAGATTTTCTTTGGGGCTGGCCAGATTGGAGCAGTCTCGAGTTTAACCAGGCGAAACAGCAAAAATAATCTGGAAATCGAGTGACGAAAGAAAACACCGAATGACACGTCCTTGTTTTTTTATGTCCCCTTTTAAATCATCCAAGTGCCTGGATGTCTTGTCCCATTTTTTGTATTCTTTTACATTATATATATATATATATATATATATATATACATATTCTTTTATTTTATTATTTTTTGTCTCAGTCATTTGACTACGGCTCTACTGGAGCATCGCCTTCAGCAGAACATAAGCCTCGTACTTATCCTATCGGTCTCTTTTGTCGAACTGCTAGGCTACCCATGCATAAACGCACCGACCTCGGTTGTCAAGCGATGGTGGGGACTCACACACACACACACATGCATATATGTATGTATATGTATGTATATATATATATATATATATATATATATATATATATATATATATATATATATATATACAGTTAAAAAAACAATAAAAAAACAAAGAAACAACAAAGTGAGGACGTGATATGGATAGTATTATTGGACGCTCAGGAAAGGAAAGAGAGAGTAAGACGGGCTTCTTTCAGTTTCCATCTACTAGATTTACTCACACGGCTTCAGTCAGCCCAAGGCTACACAGTCTAAGACACTTGCCCAAGGTGTCACGCAGTGGGACTGAACCCAGAACCATGTGCTTGGTACCACATGAACCCGGAATCATGTGTCTTGTGTGTTGTTAACCAACTGGAGGCGATATCCTCCTGGGGTTAAAAAGAATATTAACAGGTGTTCTGCGCGGAACAATTACTCTGAGGTGGTGACAACCATTGCTATGCAGTGGAGGAGTTACTACTTGCATCTTGTATAAAGGTCTTAGAGCTAACTACTTTGCTTACTATCTATCTATCACTCTGCCTATGTATATGTATATGTATATATATATATATATATATATATATATATATACATACAGAGAGAGAGAGAGAGAATGGGGAGAGAAAGGGAGAGAGAGAGAGAGACAGAAAGACAGAGAGAGGAAAGTGGATATCATATGTGTGTGCACGTGTCATCGCTCGCGTGTAATTTTTAGTGTCTGTTTGCATAATGTGTGTGCTTTTGTTTGTGTGTGTGTATATTTATCATTTTCATGATATCATTAATCGATATTTGACACAATTTGTGAGTTATTGTTTTTCAGTCCACTGTCATGCGTCAGTCTATTTTATTTTCCTCATAACGTTATATTTTCAACACCTCCGTGACAGATATAAATAACTTCAAATTGTATTTTTTTAAATTCGTTATTACATATTGCATAAATTTACTGAATAACCCAGGCAAGTTTCGTATGTCTTAAATACCTTGTGTGTTATATGTTTTAAAAGCATTCATGCTGAACGTTTTAACTGACGTATAGCCAGTGGTTTCTTTGTCAAAATATGTCCAAAATCATCTTATCTCTTTTTTGAGCCACAGACGCATTGAATGTAACACAGGGGCGGACGCACGGTGGGGCGAGGGTTTTTGAGGGGCACGTGCCGCCCTCAAGAAAAGAAGTACGCCTTTCTGAATGTTATTACACCCTTTTCTCCAGGAATTGTATTCCCTTCTGACCTTGTGCCCTTCCTTTGAAAACTTCCTGGCAGAGAACCTGTAACATTTTCTGTTAACCAAGACAGTAGGGTGTGCTTTGAGGAATTTAGGGCCGCAATATTTTGTGGGTCGAAAGGACTTACAAAGATTTCCATCACTGAATCTTCTACTTAACAAGTGCTATGCTATGACTCAAAATTTTGTTTACGCATTTGTCTTCATAGACGCAGGAGTGGCTGTGTGGTAAGTAGCTTGTTTATCAACCACATAGTTCCGGGTTCAGTCTCATTGCGTTGCACCATGGTCAAACGTCTTCTAATATAACTTCGGCCCTACCTCAGGCTTATGAGTGGATTTGGTAGATGGAAACTGAAAGAAGCCCATCGTATATGTGTACGTGTATGTTTTTGCCCAACCATCGCTTGAAACCGATGTTAGTGTGTCTACGTCCATGTAACTTAGCGGTTCGGCAAAAGTGACTACTAGAATAAGTACTAGGCTCACAAAGAATAAGCTCTGTGGTCGATTTGTTCGACTAAATGCGGTGCTCCAGCATGGCCGCAGTCAAATGACTGAAACAAATTAAAGAATAAAAGAATATGTTAACATATCCTGTAGCGTTTCCGTTTTCAAATCCCTCAACTTCGATGTATTGCTAATTTAGACTTTGCTGATGTTTTTTTACCAACTTACATTAGTTTCCCTGTAGTCATTGCTAGATATTTTCTATAAAAAGACATTTAGTAAGAAAATGAATAAATATATGAATTATTGCCGTGGAAAAAATATTTTTACTGTTGCTCTTTATATGGTGGATTCTAAATATAATCATTATTTCCCCCAAGTAAACGCGATCTTTTACAATCACATCAGTTGATTTCAAAACTTATAATCTTTCAGATCCACTTAGATTTTAGTTATGGATAGTTGCGGAATATTTCAAATATGAAAAAGAAATTATCACATTTTAAGCACGTATTTAAAGATTAACCATTAATATTACACGTTTTTATTCCACCGAGGTTGTCTTTGCCTCTGCTGTGTCGACGCCCCCAAGCGAAGAAGTAAGATCGACTAAGACATAAATAGATGTAGTCTGACCGTGGTAGGAGTCGACTGACAGTGGACTGACTGTTGAGTAACCGTCGTGTAGAGATCATCCGAAGGTGCAAGATAGCAGTAGCTTGAGACATAACAGCCTCTCATCCTTTCGAGGTCGACAGAATAAATACCAGTTGAACACTGGGGTCCATGTGATCGACTTACCAACCCCCGAAATTGCTGGCCTTGTGCCAAAGCTTGAGACCAATGATGTATGTCCTTATAATCATTCCTAAAATATTTGGAACTCTGTCTTTGGATTAAATCTAACATGATATTCATCGTGTTTATTAGTTGTCCTATCTTTTAGGTTCCCTTGAACAAGTGTTCTCAACCGAAGAGTATCTTAGTTTCCTTAATATCTACAATGTATGTAGGAGGGTTCAAATTTGTTTTTAGATTGACGCCTAGAATTGGGACTCCTCTGTTTGCAAAAGGTAGCAAATTGCCCTTCTGTGGTTGGTGTTTATTTGATCATGTTTGACAAGGTGAGATTGAAAAGGAACGGAGATAATTAAGAGAAAGCTAGGAGAGAGAGGCTTGTGTGTGTATGTATGTGTGTGTGTGTGTGTGTGTGTTCGCACGGGCATTTACACAAACAGACACACACACACACACATACATCTTTTACATTTTACTTGTTAATGTCTTCGGACTCCGGCCATGTTAGGGCACATGTCGAAGGGTACATGTCGAACAAATCGAATCCAATACTTATGTTTAAGCGTGATACTTATTCTGTTGGTTTTCTTTTGCCAAAATGCTCGATAACGGTGACGTAAACAAACCATCACTGACTGTCGAGGTGATGAAGGAAACATACAACATAGTCATAAAGACAAAAATATATAGACACACAGACACACACACACACACACACATATATATATATATACACATAGACGCACTAGTTACTGCGTGATAAATAGCTTAATTACCAACCACATTCCGGGTTCAGTCCCACAGTGTGACACCTTGGGCAAGTGTCTTCTACTATAGCCTCGGCCCGACCAAGACCTTGTGAGTGGATTTGGTAGACGAAACTGAAAGAAGCCCGTCGTATATATATATAATTATATTTTTTCGTATTAAAAATAATTCGAAACATATGTCGGAATAAAAGTATGCAGTTGTAACATGCGTTTACTCCATTCTCTAAATTTATATATATATATATATATATATATATATATATATATATATGTCTGTGTTTGTCCCACCCCCAACATCGCTTGACAAACGATGCTGGTGTCTTTACGTCCCCGTAACTTAACTGTTCGGAAAAAAAGACCGATAGAATAAGTACTAGGCTTACAAAGAATAAGTCCTGGGGGGCGATTTGCTCGACTAAAGGCGGTGCTCCAGCATAGCCGCAGTCATATGACGGAAACAAATAAAAGAATAAAAGAATAGATACGTATAAATACATGAGTTTGTATGTGGTTATACATACGTACATACATACATATGCATACACATACACACACGCAGATATCTGTATGTATACCCACACATACACACTCACACACACACATTTGCCGATAGAATTGAGCATATACCGTTATTTGTAAGCATTATTTATTTGCTTATATTCTCCAGAATTATATTTTACGTATTAGATATGTATATATTAATCTAAAAATATGAAAAACAAATTGCAGGTGTAGACAATTTCTTTGTTTATCAATTTTGGGAGTTGCAGATGTTTGTAAATTATTAGATATTGATTGCAGAGACAGTCCACTATTACTATACTAACTCGCATATAATGCGAAAATGTTGCTGCCTAGCATTAAGCAAAAGTGTTGGGGAGACATAGGCGATGGAATTGTATTACTGATTTTATGATGAAAATAGTTAAAGTTCAATTTATTCCAGATCGCATTCTGCTCAAGTGTAGAGTATAATGCATTGGAGCATATTCAAATGCGGTGAAGGACAACAGATAGTCGTCTACGAAAATTTTAACCAGGCCTGTATCTGCGAGATGACTATTCCAGATTCATATCCTTTGTTATACAATAGATTTAGAACCCTGTATATACATGTATCCACCAATTTGTTCTGGACCCTTCTCCTTTTTTGTTCCTTCTTGCGGTGACCGTACTCCATTTTTATATCTTTGTCGCCTTCATTACAGAACATTTCTGTGACCTGAAGCTTAGATATCTATTCCGCGTGGTTTTGTATTATTTGGAGGATTCTATTGTTCATATATGGACGATCTTGTTGTTCTCGTCCTGAGGGTTCTGTCGCTCTTTTTGATGGTGTTTCTGTTTCTGTTAACGCTGCTTCTGCTGCTGTTAATTCAACATCTGCTGAAGTAATTACTTCTCCTGCTTTTGCTGTTTTGTTGTAGTTGTTGTTGCTTGTCGTTGTGCTTGTGCGTTGTTTATGTGGTTTCGTAGCGTTTTTGTTGTTCTCGTTTATCTGGTTGTAGAGCTGACAGTAGTGAGGGCTTCTTTTATTTCCACATTGTTGTGGAAAGACAGTCCTTAGGTGTGTAGTAACGCCATTCATATGACACCTTGCTCTCCGGTCTTCTACTGCCACATACAAACCTCACATTTGACAAGTGATTCAGGCTGGTGATGCATTACCCATGCAGGGCAACAATATAAGCGTTTCAGGTTCAATTCTTCCTTTTCGAGTTTATAGAAGGATTTCTTCTCAGCAAACTGGCATTGGCCGTATTGTAGTTTCTGCGATGATTGATGAAAACTTTTTGATTTTCAACGAAATTGAAGCACTTTTGTATGATAGTATGGGTTGCTCTTTCCACCTGCCAAATATTTTGCCCTATGTCACGATAGAGTACAGTACAACTCTTCGCTCGCTCCATAGCAATTTCTACTATCATGAGATTCACAAGAGATCTAATGCAAGTTTATAAATTTTTCGACTGCGATAAGTCTTCCGTCGCTAATTCAGTCTTTTCTGATGTCCTTGCTACAGTGACATAGGAGCCAGTTCTTTTCACATAGTTAGTTGTTATCACTTTGAACGCTGATGGGGTGAGCAGCTATAATCGACATTGTGGTGATTGTGACGTCCTTGTATAGCCGTGTGGAAACATGGAATTTATTTTGAGGTGGTGGTGGAGTTTATTTTGGGATTTTTTTTCGTTCCTGGTGTTAAGCAGTATTTTGCATGTCATATTGTCGTTTGCCATGAGCATTGATGAAGATAGATGGTGGTACTTTGGATTACACTGTTAAGTTGGGAGAATGGGAAGTTCGCATTAACCATGCTAAATACTATTTATCATCCTCTTGTATCCCTTCGAAAATTTAAACACCATATTTTAACGGTTTCTTTTTTAAAAAAATAAGTGGGGTTTAAGTGCTGCAAATATGACAAATTATCACGTGCTGCTACAAAAGGCCAAAACACAATGGAGCAATGAGTTACAATCCTGGTCAGTTTATTGGCAAAAGTAAACAAATTTTTCATTAAGCATTTTAAAACAGTTGATAACAAATACTTACCAGCGATTCGAAGGGACGCTATTCTGATACACAAAAATCGTTTAATAATAATAATTATAAGAATGATAACAACAACAACAACAACAACAATAATAATAATAATAATAATAATAATAACTAATAATTTTTCTTGGTAATGACTTTACTGCTAGTTGATGAATATATGATGAAATTTTGAAATTGTCCACTGTACCAAATATTTTAATGAATACCTAAGTTAAAAATCAATAAAGTCATCAAGCTATTTCTAGTGATAAAAAAATGTATGCAATCGAGAAAGTACAATAAAGCAGTGAAACATAACTATAATAAATACATAAATACACACGCATTACCTGATTTACGAATAATTTGGTTCCACAGAGAATTAATTTCTTTAAATTGGACAAATTCAATTTAATTCTGTCTCTGAAAAGTGGAACTTTCCCTCAGTTCTGTAAACTAGATAAAGTAACAATCAGTGGTTAGAAAAAAAATAAAAATATAAATATATAATGACATCAAAGTCAACTTCAGCTCTTAAGAGCCAATATCTTAGCTTCTAATCTATAGTTGTATATTTAATACAATTATAGTCAGAATTTGGAGTTAACCAAAATCAATCTCTTAAAAGAGAAAAAAAAAGAAATTACAGTTTTCGCTTGTGAACCAATTACTACACTAATCGTGCTAATTATTTTCCCCGAAAACCATTTAAACCAAATTAGAAACTGCGGAAGATAGAAAGATTTTACTTTATTTAGAGAAATGTTTTGACATTGTAAATCCCTGTATTTTTGTATCAATGATTTTATACATCAAAGTCTCCGAATTTATTTTCATATCTATTTTATTCCTAGACCTTTTCTTGTTTAATTTATGGGAGGATGGTTAAAAACGGACAGAAAATTTGGGTATTTATTTCGTTATTTCTTGAACAAATTCGATGAAATACATTTATAATCGGTACCAAACAATGTTTGTAAATTGTTTTGATTCATAATGTTGTATATTAGATTACTGCAGCGACCTAGTGAAATTCCATTCTATGCTGTTGTAACCTCAATAAATGCAGGCGTCAAAGTCTCTGAATTTATTTCCACACTATCTTATTCGTAGACATCTGATGGAAGCCTAGAAACAGAAATTTTGTTTTTGCACCAATCGCGTTTCAAAAATGCAACATTATCTTCGAATAGACTTCGCATCAGCGATCAAATATCATTGAATAATATTACATTATACGTATAAAGGAATAATATAGTGGACTGGTTCTTCGAAATCAGTCTTCAACTAGTACTTAATTTATTAACTCCGAAAGGCAAAGTTGACCTCGACGGAATGTGGACTCGGAAAGCAAAGACCGACGAAATGCCGCAAAGCATTTGGCCCAGCTCTCCGCCTTAACAGTCGTTAACATATTGATTTCAAATGTTAGCACAAGGTTAGCAATTATGGAGGAGGAGATAGTCGATTACATTGAGCCAAGAACTCATTTTATTGACCTGTAAATGATGGACGGCAAGGTGTCCTCGGCGGAATTTGAACGCAGAATGTAAAGACGAACGAAAAGCCGCTAAGTATTTTACCCAACGTGCTGACGACAATGCCGGGTCATCGCCTTAACAGTCGTTAAAATATCAAAGACGAAAACGGCTACCGATTTACTAATGAGAATAGCTGCGATTATTAAAATCTTTAGTTATGGAACTGCCTGAGTATTGGTCTTGGGACACTGAGATTTGCCAAACGGACAAGAGATGGCTAAAATAAATAAATAAATAATTGAACAAAGAGTTATCAATAACGGTTCCTGATTTCAGAAAAAAGTCAAAATTTTTGAGGGTAAGGTAATAGTCGATTTCGTCGATCCCAGTATTTGACTGTTTTTTTTTTATTTTACCGACCACGAGAGGATGAAACGAGAAGTTGACCTCAAACATAAAAATCCGGATGAAAGAAAAAGTTGACCGCAGAACATAAAAAGCTGGGGGAAATGGTTTAATATATTGTCTCATGTTGAAAAATTTTTACCAACCAAGTCCAGTAATAGAATTGTGAAAATGTACTAAACATTTTCGAAGCTTAGCCAGTGGTATTTCATTTTTTATTGGTTAGATAGGGATAGGACAGCAGCACATACGAGCTTATTTTTCTCAAGGCCTTGCGCGAAGGAGGAAACAACTTTTTCTCATACCAGAAACGAAATTCAGTAAATGATACGTAACAACAAAGTGATAATATCAAACCGGGTGGTTTACATATAACAATTATAGATTTTAAACACATACCTTAGCGTGTGTGTCTGTGTCAAAAATATTTAGGATAGCAAAATGTGAGCAACAGAAATAATATTCTTAAGATTATAAACCTGGAAAATTACAGAACAAGTTACTTCACTTAGAAAAGTTCAGGACAACTTATTACATCTGGTAAAGTACAGAACAAGAAAACTTTTACTTAAAATATTACAGCTAGGGATAAAATTTCAAATGAAATATTTAGATTTAGAAAATAATAGATTATATTAAAACTAAAATCTTATTACAAGTTATTACTTCTATTTGTTACTTCTATTAAAAATTTAAAAAATCACTCAATTAAAATATATTTCGCACTTTCCAAAAATTAATTTTTTAAAATTATTAATTCATAATGAGAAATTTGAAAATAAGTTATAAAAGTAATAGCAGTACTTAATTAGATAGTACAATAAATAGAATAATACAAAAATTAGTTATATACTACAGTAAAATCTACCTATAACACTAACTTCAAAGTAAAATTTGCTTGAGTTATTGCATAAGTTCTTGCCAAATCTTCACATTTTTAGTCTTGACCCAATGCCTAATTTTTACATAATTAATTTGCCGACCATATATACTATTCTACTTTGCATAAAACTTTAGCTATATTGGTACTTGTGGCTCTCATTTTTTAAGTATTCTAGTGTGTCAATATTTTAACAAAATGATGGTGCCTTCTTTTAATTATATTGTTACTTTGTAAATTAAAATCAAATAATTTTTAATATTCAAATTTTATTCTTATCTGCAAAAATTTTCTTGTTCTGTACTTTACCAGATGTAATAAGTTGTCCTGAACTTTTCCAAGTGTAATAACTTGTCCTGTAATTTTCCAGGTTTGTAATCTTAAGAATGTTATTTCTCTCGCTCGCATTTTTCTATGTAATCTATGTTATCCCCAGGTTATGCTACTATGCGTAAAATGTGTTAATTAGCGGTGTCGTTGATAATTTTTTTTCTTTACCTCAAAGACGACGGTGACTCATATTAAAAGTCCCCTTATACAAATATATTCATAAAAAGTATAAAACTATATTATCACACTCCAATTTAAGAAACAAACACTCATAACTGCATTTTTCTTTTAGAACTTCATTGCACGAGATCGATCCATGAAATTCCTCGAATTGAGTTCTAGCCTTTACGCTTAATTAAAATATAGTTTGTTTTTAAAATACAAAAGTTAATTATACTTAAATCCAATTTTTTGCCTTACTAATATATATTTTTTTTTATAATAATTTACCTCACAGCATTTTTTATGCAAATTTTTGTTGCAATGGAGCAAAACTATGAGATTCAATTCTTCATGCTTTCTTCTTTCATTGAAGCTAAGATAAATATATTTTGCTTTTAAAATAAAAAAAAGTTATTTAGATTTAAACTTGATTGGTGGCATTACTTACTCTCCTATAACGTTGCTACAAATTTTGATGTAAACTTTTTCTATTAAATCAAATCTCAATTTTTTATGCCAAAATGTAGCTAGGGACCAGTCCTCTTCAAAATTGGTTAAGAACTGAATTAGCGACAATCTCTGAAAGATGCCGCGTGTGAGTAAATTGCGGCCTCAAGAATATTATTTAACTACGGTATTAGTTGAATGATATATTTAAGAAATTATTTAACGCGATGATTCATTACATAATTGTAGCACTTTTCAGTACATATGTAACGCTAAGTGTCGTACATTTTCGTTTAAGAAATATACATTTAATCTGTATTATGTGTGTGTGTGTAGTTGGAAAAGGGTTAAGAATCCATACAAATCAAAGCTTATAGTTAAAAATTAGTAAAAGTGGAAACTGCACGAAAATATGTTTAAAGATTTTTGTATATTAGTTACATTAAGTGACTTTTATGAATATTACCTGTTTCGATGTGCATGACCGTTTTACCAAATATTAAAAATTCGAAGTCAAAAGTTTCGAAATCAGAAAAAATTACGTTATAGGAGAAAATTGGAAATTAAAGACAGTTTGTTCACATACTTAGTGCGTAACTAATAACATGTCTGGAATTTTATCTTGAAGTTTTTTTTCTTTTATATGTTGTCTATGAAGGGGTCTGGAATGGGGTTCAAGAGGTCAAGTGTCAGAATTCCTATTGAATTGAAAAGAATTCTTTAGAAATGAATAGCAAATTTCTGTTCAGCTGTGTGTGTGAGCATGGGTGTGTGTCTCAGTGTGTGTATGTGTGTTTGTGTATTGTGTTAAGTGAATAAAAGACGGTCTGAATAAAATATGTATGTGTGTGTATATATATATATATATATATATATATATATATATATATATATATATATATATATATATTTGTATATTTATATAAGGGCAGTATAATATCGTCAAGATAAATAGAGGTAAACAGAAAATCAACATACCAAACGAACATCGTGTATCCAGCATAGTACATAAAAGACTGTTTATCGCTATTCACCTATGTAAGTGGCGGGAAATTCGAATTGCATCTCGGTACATGTGGGGGTTTTTTTCAGAATAAATTCAGCACTGAATATATAAATAAATATATTTTGGGAATAAATGATGGATTTTTCCCCCCTATGAAGTATTTTTCACGCTAGCGACTTGATAAATTCTTGTAAAAGAATACATGCTATTATTGAATTTAAATATATAACCAGAATATATTCAGTGCTGAATTTATTCTGAAAAAAAAAAGAAAACCACATGTACCGAGATGCAATTCGAAATTCCCGCCACTTACATAGGTGAATAACGATAAACAGTCTTCTATGTACTATGCTGGATACACGATGTTCGTTTGGTATGTTGATTTTCTGTTTACCTCTATTTATCTTGACGATATTATACTGACGAGTAGAAGTTGTATAATACTACAATACCTACAAAATCATGATCTGTAATTCAGTTTGTTTTTAAGGGCCTGGCTTTAAGATTTGCATTTCCTCGCGTTTGGTAAAAATGGGTTTTTATAGTAGTCTGACCTTAGAGTCCCTCATAGCGTGAGGCATTCTTGTATAGTAATGCCCTTATATAGCTAAATATATTTTGGGAATAAATTATGGATTTTTTCCATTATGAGGTTTTTTTCACGCTAGCTACTTGATAAATTCTTGTAAAAGAATTCATCCTATTATTGAATTTATATATATGTATATATGTATGTATATAAGCATATAATATAAATAATATATATAAATATATGCATATATCCATACATATATGTACATACCTACATCTATATGTATACATACATGCATATATGGGTATAGGACATAAAGAAAAACGTTAAACACAATGAGAAACGAAGTCATAGAAAACGAACTTCTTTCGAACAACGAAAAAAAACAGAGAAACGAGACATGCAACATAAAGAGTATACCCCTTCGTCAGTTGTCCCTGTTTTATCTCCTCCGCATTTCGAAGGTAAGGACAATACGCTGCTTCGTTGAAACAGTCCTTCCTGCAAAGCAAATTAAATAAAATTTGGGATTTTTGCGGAGGGTGAAAGTGTTAACAAGAAGAGAACAGTGAGGACAAGACAGTAAAAACAAGCGGTGAGGGCTGTTGAGCCAAGACGATAGAAAAATTATTATGAGCGTTAGGTAGACGAGCCATGAGGAGACAGGAAAAGGCACGTCTTTTCTTTAACAAGGAAGTAGACAGAAAAAGAGATCCCCTTTCGTATATATATATATATATATATATATATATATAATTAAATTTCAGGGTAGCAAAAAAACTTAGAAATTCTTTTTGCTACCAGTGGTCTAGGGAGAAGAAAAAAAACAGTAAATAGACTATATATTATTCATATAAATACATACAGTGTACATTTAAACACATAAGAGAGATGTCCATAATCGGACATCTAACCCGATAGAAGGAGCTATCTATCGTCAGCAGGAAAGCTAAGATTAACATATAAACACGAGGCAATATATAGAACATGCCTCGTGACTATATGTTATAATTTTTCATATCTATCGCGCATGTGCGGTTTTCTTATGGGCAGCATATACAAAAAATGCCGATTTTCTTCCAGAAATTAGCCAAAAAGTCATTATATCATTATTAATAAATTTCAGGGTAGCAAAAAAAATTAGAAATTCTTTTTGCTCCCAGTGGTCTAGCGAAAAGAAAAGCTAGTCAATAGACTATATATTATTCCTATAAATACATACAGTGTACATTTAAACATCCCTATTATTAAATTTATTAATAATGATATAATGACATTTTGGCTATTTTCTGGAAGAAAATCGGCATTTTTGTATTTGCGTGGTAGATATGAAAAATTATAACATATAGCACGAGGCATGTTCTATGTATTGCCTTGTGTTTATATGTTAATCTTGGCTTTTCTTTTGATGGTAGCTGGCCAAGCAAACAATTTTATTTTGCTGAAAATAGCTTGAAACCATGGTTCAGGAAATAGATGGTAAATGTTTTTATTTTTCATTCCCTTTCGAAATTATCCCTAATTGTGGTTTGGAGTTTGACTGCTCCTTCTATCAGGATAGATGTCCTATTATGGACATCTCTCTTATGTGCTTAAATGTACACTGTGTGTGTGTATATATATATATATATATATATATATATATATATATATATTACTCTTTGTGTATCCTCCAATAAGCAAGCAATTCTCATTCAAACAAAACTGTAGTATCTTTATTTATAAACTTATGAGTGAGTTAATTCGATAACAGAGCGGAGTAAAGGATGCGGTAGCAGATCGCCAAAAGCACCAGTTCCGCAGGGCCGGATATGCCGCGAGGTTCACAGAGAACAGGTGGAGCCGTGCGGTTAGCGAGTAGTATCCAAAAGGCTGGAAAAGTACTTGGAAGACCTGCATGATGATGAGAAGACGCTTTTTAAAGAAATTTGGGTTAAGATGGGAAAGAATGACGGAATGAAGACAGAACTGGAAGCGCATTGTGACCAGCGGTGTATATCATCAGTATCGGATGGTGTGGTCCATATTGTGATACTGTGATATATGACTGTACGGACCAACAAGCGCGATCTCTGCATGTGGGCAAATTGCTGCATTTCCTGTCTCGAAGCACACTTTTCAGTCTCATTATTCTCTGATTCAGTACCCGTTGCATCACCGAATAAATCTACTACTAAATGCACGCACACACACACACACACACACACACACACACACACACACACACATTTTAAGGCTTTTCTTTCCTCAAATCAAACTTTATTACGATATTCACTCAAACCCTTTGAGCACAGTATGTACTTTTACAAGGAAAATGTTAACAGCGACTTCGAATATTCGTGTTACTTTGGCTGCCTTTTTCAGCCGGACGAAAGTATGCGTTTAATAATGTAATATTGGCACGTGTGTATAGATATATCTAAATGTAAGAAAATATGAAAATTATCCTATTACATTCATTCTATATTTTCCAGATATCTACTTTGTCTCTACGTAAATTAAAGCAGGAGCAATTACAGAAAAGATTACGTTATTTTCCCAAGTGTTCTTTAACAGAATTCCAAATTTATGTCATTTATTGCAACTTAGCTGTACTCTGACGATAATTACAAGTCGACACCTGTGACAACGTAGAGGAAATCACTGCTTACACCACGTGTTTTTAGCAAATCAGATAATATATTACCTTCCATGATTATGGGAATTACAAGATACATAAAATTAATAGTTGAAATGCAAGACAAGCAGATGGCTAAATGTAAAGTATGGAGTTGGGAGGTGAAACAATATAGAAGTGAACGGAAGAGATGAAAGGAGTATATCTAATACTTTTATGTAGAAACGGTACACGGCTGGCGAGTAAAGAGAAAATACTCGCTTCTCTATGAGCTAATGATTTTAGCGCATTGCTGCTAGTGAAGGCGCGTGGCTTAGTAGTTAGAGTAATAGGCTCACGATTGTAAGGTTGTGAGTTCGTTTACCGGCGGCGCTTTGTGTCCTTGAGTGACACACTTTATTTCAAGTTGCTGCAGTCCACTCAGCTGGCAAAAATGAGTAGTACTTGTATTTCAAAGGGACCAGCCTTGTCATATTCCTTGTCATGCTGAATCTGCCTGAGAACTACGTTAAGGGTACGAGTGCCAATGGGGTGTTCAGCCACTGGAAAGTTAGTTCTCCGAGCCAGCTGTTCCGTTGGTCGGATCAACTGGAACACTCCTCGTCGAAACCGACGTAGGGCCAGTTTCTTGCCAGTTGCACGGCTATGGAAATTAATAGCGTGTCGAGGTGCAAACTAGCGTAGGTGTTAGAGCGTTGTATAAAACACAGCATAGTATTTGTTAATCTAAGTGCTTTGAGTTCAAATATCGTCAATGTCAAATTTTTTTTTCATACTTTCGGAGGTGATAAAAAAAAAAAGAGAAACTACTAGGCCTACGTGTTGGATTGACGGAATTATAAAAAAAATTAAAGGGGATATCTTGCAATATTTATTATGGCTTGTTGCGTTCTTGCTTCGAATCTTGCCATGGCTTACTCGGGTGGTAGATTTAATTTGTCATGTTTTTTAACACTACCATCCTCTTCACTCTGAGTGCTTTAGAGAATCCTATTCCCTCACAAAGGATGCGGGTCAAGTATCCGGTTTCACGATCACATCCTACCCACTTCCAATTAATCATCGAGCCCCGTAAATGGTTATGTACACTGCTTTCTCTCCCGCTCCTTCTCAAATTATAAGACATTAAAATATCTCTTTTGTAAGGGATGTATATCGTGTGCGATGCATCAGTAGTTTCATGGTTAACCATGTGTGTGTGTGTGTGTGTGTGTGTGTGTGTGTGTGTGCAGTTAGCGATAGATTTATTCGGTGATACGCAGGCAGGTATTGAATCAAAGAATCATGGCACTGAAATGTGTGCCTTGAAACAGGGCATGTGGCTATTTATAGCCCACAAGCAGAGTTCTCACTTGTTGGTCTAATATATATATATATATATATATATATATATATATATATATATATAAAAATATACACACACATATATATATATATATA
>NC_142936.1:47205724-47213224 GCF_046866305.1 Octopus bimaculoides
TATCTGTCTGGATCTTTGCTACATATACACCTTGTCTCTGATGACAAAATACCCAGTATATGGAGATGTTGATCCATTACAAGGAATATCCCAGAAACTGCTGTAAGATATTTATTATTTCTACTTCAACTTACTTGATTCATCTTACTCTAATTAGATACTCCAAATGACCTGAGATACTCGTCCTGCCTTGGTTTTGTTGTCCATTTTCCTTTAATATATGCCTGTTAACTCGGAAGTCTACCATGGATCCCTAGATCCAGCCTCAGCTGTGAACTTGGAACCTAACGTGTGACCAATTATAGCACTTACGCAGCGTACCTATTCGTTTAGATTATCACTGGACTAAATCCCTCATATTCCATATGTATATATAAATATATATTATCCATCGTTGTTTCCCTGATCAGGTACACGTATGCGCAAGGCTGTCTAAGATTGGCAGTTGCCCATGCAAATGTCTCACTTTGATACCCTATATCCGTGGTAAAGCCTAGGTAAAACCACTGCCATGACCTACTCAATTTGGCATGGATATTATTGTAGGCGATGTAATAAACCTAAACAAACACTGAACGTTATTGTGACGACCTTCTGATATTTCCGGCTCTACACTGATCTGTATTCGTTCTTCATGTATCGGTCTCGATTTGATTTGAACATTGAGAAAATATTAAGACTGAGTCATTCAATCCAGCATTTTATCGATTCAATCAATTTGCCTTGCTTGTCTGTTGTTCCGTAGCGAACTGCGGAACACACAACCATCCTCAAATCATCAGCTCTTCCCATTACTCACAGAGCACAGTATTATGAGCTGCTGTCGTTGCCGGGGAATACTATCAAAATATTTTTCTTCTTTGCCAAAATCCAAATCCCATTTTTTGTTATCCCCTTCACCTATAAAATAGTTATATGAAATTGCAATATCGAATTCCTATCGTATCCGACTGTTTGTAGTTAATTAAAATCGACCAAAAAATCCAACACAACAGCGAATCTTTGAGGTACAAGATTCACAGAAGAATCAATGTTACCTAATCCTGCAACACTGCTTGCACATAATGCAATGGCAAGCTTTTCCATCTGAACATTTCTCACGATTGAGAAAATCCGAAGCCTGGTTACAACACGTACTGGAATTGCCACTTAATCTGACGAATGCAGGAAAGTAAACTGTAGAATCAATATCATGATGTACAAGGTGAATATCTTGTTGGAAAGTAATAATTCAAAGTCATTTACTCACAATTAATGATAGCTTTTCGCTATTGCAGTGGGAGATTTTTTTTTGTCCCACTTTTAGTAATTTATTAATTATATGTTCAATTAAGAAAAAAATTCACCTCATTTATCAATTAGATTCGTTCACTGATTTTTATTGCTGATTTCAATTTTATTTCATTATCGAACATTTTATCAGATCATTAAGAATGAAATGTTCGATTTTCTTATGCGCCAAGTTTGACAGTCGTTAACCTTTATGTTTTATCCTGACAATTCTTTGTTTTACAAAATTGAAGCGTTACGGCATCACTTTTCGAAATGCAATTCATGGGGCCTGATAATATTGTGATTTTTCTCTTGTAAATCAATTATTGTGAATCCATGGTTAGATCAAAAAATTCGTGTTGTTTATGAATATAAATTCCGTCGTAGAACCAATGCATCCCAGACAGCCTGAAACAGCAAGGAGGTGTTTGGTGAAGATGTAGCGAATGAGCGCACTGTACGTCGATGGTTCCGGTCTGGTGAGTTTACTCTTCAAAATCAGCCCCATGGAAAACCTGAGACCAAGGTGGATAATGATGAGCTGGAAACTGTAATGGAAGCGGATACCTCTCAAACTACGCGTGAATTAGCATATTCACCAGACCTTGCATCAACTATCATGTTTTTCAGGCATTAGACAACTTTTTGCAAGGAAAAAACTTCAAGTCTAAAGAAGATGCAAAAACAGTCTTTCGTGATTTCATCACCGCTTTCTTACCAGAATTCTTCGCTGCCTGCATAAATAAGCTACCGATAAAGCAGTAAAATTGTGTTGATAATTTAGGCTCATACTTTGATTAGCTGCATTGCTTTTTGTTGAGATTAAGTAAAATAAGCTTTCAGTTCATAATCGAACATTTCAGTCTCAATGACCTGATATATACCTAGGTCCACACATCGGCATATATATATGTGTGGATGTGTGTCATAATACATAAATACAAATGTATATACATAAGTACATACATACATACATACATATATGTATGTGTGTGTATATATATACATACTTTATTATAAAGCAGCAAAAATATCAGGAAAACTATTATTCAGAGTTTCACGTTCCCGTTCGTCAGACAATTTTGTATAGAATGGAAACAAATCAGGTTATAAGCAAGCATATACAATTGGTTTAATGAATACACATTTGAAAATGGTTTTGTTTCATTAGTCCTTTCAAATAAAGGTCTTTACAATGACCTGTTGCATGCAAAGAACAAATTTCGGTGTAAAATCATCTTATTATAAAATCGAAGAAAACCTGAAGTCAAAAATAGCTTATAAGGAAGGACAGCATAGGGTCACACACATTCACACAAAAATAAACATGTACGTATATATGTATATGCATAAGTATATATATATGTATAAGTATATATATATATACATATATATAAATATATATGCATATATGTACGTATATATATATGCATATATATTTATGTATACATATATATGCATATATAAATACACACACACACACACACACACACACACACACACACACACACACACACACACACACACACACACACACACACACACACACATATGTGTGTGTATGTATATATATATATGTATAAAATCCCAAATTTTATTTAATTTGCTTTGCGGGAGCAACTGTTTTATCGAAAGCGTATATTGTTGTTAAATGCTCGAAATACGAAACTAGAAAAACAGCCAACAACTGATGTAGGGTCGTTCTTTATGTTGTTTGTTTTGTTTTCCATTTGTTTCTTTCGTTGTTCGAAAGAATAGTTCATGTTCCATGCATTCGTGCTTCGTATTTTTTTGTTGTACACATTTGGTGACGTCCTGTTCCCATATATGCATATATATATATATATATATATATATATATATATATATATATATATATATTATTTCATTTAAAAGAGTTTTTATGTTTTTTATTTATATTCTTGTAAAATTTATGTGGGATATGGAATATATAGTATATAATATAAGAAAAGATGGATGCTACAATGAAATGAAGTATTGAATGTCTTATTGAATATATGGAATATGTCTTATTGAATATATGAAATACTGAGTGTTCAATATAAAGGATTAAATATATAAATATATAAAGGCGAATACGTATTTTCTATACCTTGTGGTATTTCATCATGGCCGGTATGACAGACTGTAACAGACTGTCATACCGGCCATGATGAAATACCACAAGGTATAGAAAATACGTATTCGCCTTTATATATTTATATATTTAATCCTTTATATTGAACACTCAGTATTTCATATATTCAATAAGACATATTCCATATATTCAATAAGACATTCAATACTTCATTTCATTGTACCATCCATCTTTTTTTATATTATATATTATATATTCCATATTCTATATCCCACATAAAGTTTACAAGAATATAAATAAAAAACATAAAATACAGACAGAGTTGGAACTCTTTTAAATAAAATAATATATTCCTCTATACACGATCATACAAAACCCTTTTTTTGGTATTTATTTTTACTCATATATATATATATATACGTATAGATGTAAGTATATACATATACGTATGTATATATGCATATATATACGTATAGATGTAAGTATATACATATACGAATGTATATACACACACACACACACACACACACACATACATACATACATACATACATACATACATACATATAAAATTCAGCACTGAACGCGACGCATTCTCTTCCAAGAGTTATATATATATATATATACATACATACGTATGCATACATACACGTACACATTCATATTTCCATACAATTTTACACAGACATATGTTAATAAATATATATTACTGTGTTGTATGTCTATATGTATTCATGCTATGGTTATGTTAATAGACACTTATGGAATTCAAATAACAGATAAACAATTTTTACTATTATACCCTATATACATAGAGAATTAGTAATAGGTTTATGGTGGTTATTTTTTCTTCTCTGAAATATATATGCATTGAATGAAAAATAACCATTATAGTAGAGTGATAAAACCACAAACATTTATTTTAACATTCGCAAGGGAAATACATAGAATTACTATTATTTCTTTCAGGACTCAGTAATCCAGTTTTTTCCCCCTAAAATCTCATAAACTAAAAGACGTTAATTTCAATATAAACGAAATCTTATATGTTGTTATTAACAAATATATCGTATGTATCTGTGTGTCTGAAAAATCTACTTTCCCCATTGTCACCATTTGTTGATTATATCTGACAAGTATGCGAGGTCATATATTTGATTAAAGAGCTGAAAAACTGGCAGTAGCAGACATGATATAGAATTTCAATTCCAGTCGGCTGATATTTAGGAAATCTGACTTGATATTCGTCATGTTATCACTGTATCAGTGATAAGTTATTTGTTTCATTTACGCTTTCATATTGTTATTACATGTTTATAATACCAATGTTGATGATTCCTCCATTCGAGGCTTTACTTTGAGAAAAAAATTTGAATAAAACTATTCTCGAATGACGTGAACTCAATCCATGATTATAACTTGTTCGTCTTCTAAGGTATACAGACGAAACTAGATATTGTAAGTCATGTGTGTTTTCAGCCATATTAGTGCATCTGAGAATCTTCGAATATTTGTAAAATAGCTTCAATGACGATCACGTACACACACACACACAAACACACACACTCACACACAAACATGCATACACATACACACACACTCACAAACAAACATGCACACACACACACACACACACACACACACACACACACACACACACACACACACACACACACACATATATATATGGGCGCAGGCATGGCTGTGTGGTAAGAAACCTGCTTCCCAACTACATGGACCCGGGACCTATTTCACTGCGTGGCACATTATGTGAATATCTTCAGTTAGAGCCTCGGGCCGAGTAAAAACTTGTGAGCGGATTTGGTAGAGGGAAACTGAAAGAAGACTGTCGTATATACGAATATGTATATGTGTGTGTGTGTGTGTGTGAGAGAGAGAATGTGCGTGTGCGTGATTGTATATATATGCTCATTATATATATATATATATATATATATATATATATATATATATATATATATATATATTTACGTACGTACGGGGGTAGGTAGGTATACATATGCCCTGTATATGACTTCAGATTACATCCTTGGGTGGGGCACTGATACAGGAGTTCCATGGTCTTGAAGAGTGTGGAGTCATATCTTTAGCCACCATTGGTCTTAAGTCTACTCTCTCCCGTAGTGAATAGCGCCTGTAAAGGTTCTAACCATGAGTTAATTAGTAATTAATGAGTAAAATTCCCAAGCTCCTATTAGAAATTCATTCTAAGAGAAAGTAAACTCGTGTGAAAAGAGACCTGGCGTGCGTCTCAACTTCTGTTGTACCACGGGTTTGCAGCTGATTGCACACAAAAGTGGGTCCAACGTTGTGCAACAACCTTTCCATTTAAAACAAAATCACACACAGGAACTTCCTCTATTCTCACAACATTTGCAAGGATTCATTGAGTTTAAGTAATGATTTTACTCTGTTAACAGTTGACTTCCACGATATTTACGTATATAATCCATCTCTGCCTTTCTGTCTGTTTGTCTATCTATCTATCTGTCTATCTGTCTGTCTATCTATCTATCTATCTATCTATCTATCTATCTATCTATCTATCATGTAGCTATCTATTTATCTATCTATTTATCCATCTATCTACCTATCTATATACCTAGCTATATGTTTGTCTGTCTATCTGTCTATGTTTTTGTAACTAACTAACTAAATATCTCTAACACACAAACAGATATGTATATGTGTGTATGTATGTATGTTTGTATGTGTGTGTGTGTGTGTGTTTGTGTGTGTGTGTGTTTATACACATATATATATAATTATATATATATATGTATATATATATGTATATATATATATATGTATATATATATATATGTATATATATATGTATATATATATGTATATATATATGTATGTATATATATATGTATGTATATATATATGTATGTATATATATATGTATGTATATATATGTATGTATATATATATGTATGTATATATATATGTATGTATATATATATGTATGTATATATATATATATATATATATATATATATATATATATATATATAATATGCATGAAGAAGATAGAAATGATGTTCGGAGACAGTAAAAAGAGGATACTCACTTGCAAACCAAGCAGGAGCTAAAAGCTGTTAGTGAAAAACTCCGACATCAGAAGAAAATAACCGAGAGAAGAACAATAAGCAAAAAAATTAAGCGGAATCAGACAGCAGTATACAGACACATGAAAGTAGGAGCAGGGAATATCATGAAAGCTCCTTCACGAAAGGTCATAGACCCTTCTGGAGGAAAATCTGGAGTGAAGAGAAGGAGTTTAACCAAACTGCTCTGTGGCTGGATGAAATCCGAAGATGTTATTGATCCTGCATTACATCCAAGACATACAACATTGATGGCGAAACTCTTGCAACTGTGATCCAGAAACTCCAGGATGGAAAAGTACCTGGAAGAGACTTGATTGTTGGATTACGGTACAAGAAGCTAACATTCTACCGACCATATCCTATCAATCTGTAGCAGCAAGCTCTCATTGGGAACAGTAACATACCACACTGGATAGCTCTGGTTTTATAGGATGCTAGATGTGTCGAAACAATTTTAGTGATTAATAAAAACACTCGTATTTTCCATCTTCCTTCTGTCATTAACCAGATAGATAACAAACATTGTGAAAGTGACCGTGGTTTACCAGGTATAAACTATCAGGTATAAACTATTCATTTTATTATCTAATATATACACGTGTGTGTGTCTGTATTAATATGTATGTATGCATATATATATATGTGCATGTGTTTATTTATTATTCTTTAACAAGAATACTATTGACAGTTACTTCGAAATTTCGGCCAGCTAAGCCATCATCGGACTATGATGCTTTAAGTTAATCTTGGATTTATATCGTCTCTATGGAGATAAAATGTTTCTGGGTATTTGTGACGCTCAGTCGAATGATTAACATTACCGTTGGTTGTATATTGGGTTGTGATGGAGAGGTACGGTGAGCATTTTATGCATTAAATCTGGGGTTATATTTTTGTTCAGAATCTATCCATCCATGTAGAACTTTATAAATGCGTACGTATATTTTTGTATGTTAGTTTCAGGTCATTGTTCTCTTGTGCTTTACAAAAAGT
>NC_142936.1:47220724-47250982 GCF_046866305.1 Octopus bimaculoides
GATACACATCACATACAGACCCTTCTCTTCCGTAGCATATATTTTTGCGGATGTTACTGCTTTGGTGGCGTTTGTGTTTTCATCAGTTTGCAATATATGATATTTTGAGTTAATGGATGTATATTGGTCTCTTGATTCCTAGAAATAAAGTTCTACAATTTCATGATGAACAACCTGCACTGATGATTTATCTATAGTGGTCCAAATTTTGTGTTGTACATTAGCTCGCTTCCTTCAGGAAATCCACATTATCTGTAAAGGTGCTCAGTGTGCCATACATCAGATTTGCGACTGCTCGCAAAGCAACTTGAGACGAAATGTTTTGCTAAACATCACAACGCACCAGCCAGTGCGGTCCCAGAATTGAGAAATGAAGTCACGATATTACGGTTATGAGTGCAACTCCCTATCCACTAAGCTATACGTCTTCTCAAATTAATGTACGAACTCCTAGAGGAAAAATGTTAGTGTGAATTTGTGATTTCACTGAAACTCACTAAAATGTGATAAAGTAAAATGGTTAAGTATATTTTATTGTAATTAAATCAGCTGTCACTTGCAAGCGAGTGAATGGTTTGGTAAAGTGTAGCATTCTTTCACTAACGGATTTAGTTGTCTATATTGTCTGCGCGCGCACACACACACACACACACACACACACACACACACACACACACACACACACACACACACACACACACACACACACACACACACACACACACACACACACACACACACACACACACATGCTTTCGCGGGCACTTCACCATTGACCCAAGAGAATACACTAGATACAACTGGAGGGGAGGGAAAGCAAGCAGAGAGGGAAAGAAAAGGAGAGGAAGAGAGAAGGAGAGAGAGAGAGAGGAAAGAAAAAGAGAAGAAGAAGAGAGGGAGAGAGAAAGAGAAAGATAGAGAGAGAGAGCAACACTTGTCCTGACTGGTAATCATTTTAAGTATCTTGGGGCAACAGAAAATAAAGGCTCCAACTTGCTGCTCGATCATAGAATTGAAACCAGGTACATAAAATCATAAGCTGGACACTCACCCACTGGGGTCCGAGCTTTTACTAAATTAAATTATTAACATTTTAAACACTAACCCAAGATTTAAAAAATATATATATATTCACAGAACTTCTTAGACGTATACATTTTCTATCATGGTTTGTATATGTAGAGTATTTAATTAATTTAATTTGTAGTGTATTCAAGGAAAATACATCTATATCTTTGTCAGATTTTAAAATTTGCTAATATTGGTTTCAAATTTGATCAAAGGAGTAGCAAGTACAGACGAGGGGTTATGTCGATTACATCGATCTCAGTGCTCAACTGGTACTTATTTTATCGATTTCCAAAGGATGAAAAGCAATGTCGACCTCGGCAGCATTTGAACTAAGAATGTAACGACGAGCGGAATGCTTCTAAGAATTTTTGCTCTGCGAACTAACGATTCTGCCAGCTCGCCGCCTTAAATAAGTTGCAATTTTATCTGAGCGGGGTACAAAAACTGAGTTTTATCATTACTCCATAGAAAGGTACGGCTTCATTCATATTAATGGATAAATTAATCAATGGATAAATTAATCAATGTGCATCAATCAACAATACTCTTACACTTGTTTCAGTCATTTGACTGCAGCCATGCTGGAGCACCGCCTTTAGTCGAACAAATCGACCCCAGGACTTATTCTTTGTAAGCCTAGTACTTATTCTATCGGTCTATTTTGCCGAACCGCTAAGTTACGGAGACGTAAACACACCAGCATCGGTTGTCAAGCGATGTTGGGGGGACAAACACACACACACACACACACACACACACACACACACACACACACATATATATACGACGGGCTTCTTTCAGTTTCCGTCTACCAAATCCACTTACAAGGCTTTAGTTGGCCCAAGACTATAGTAGAAGACACTTGCCCAAGATGCCACGCAGTGGGACTGAACCCGGAACCATGTGGTTCGTAAGAAAGCTACTTACCACACAGCCAATCTTTAATCATAATTTTTTTCTAAATAAAAACACCGTGGCCGACCATCAGTGAGAGATAAGTCTACGACTTGTAGGATTTCTCACACGAGTAATTCAGAATTCGGGTGCAGCACTATATGGTGACCAAGTTTTTCTCAGGCAAAAGCAAAGACATGCTGTGAGCTCTCCTTCAATTATATTTGGTCTTTGATATGTTCCGCGGGTACTGAGGTTGCTGTTGGTGAAATCGTTACCACGCCAAGCAAAATGCTTAGCAACATTTTGTCCATTTTTAATTCTGAGTTCAAATGCCACAGGAGTCAACTTTGCATTTCATCCTTTCGAGGTCGAAAAAAAGTAAGTAGCAGTTAAATACTGCTACGGGAGTTGGGGTTTGATATAATCGACTTGTCCCTTTCTCCAAGATTGCAGGCCTTGTGCCAAAATTTGAAATCAATACGTTGCGGTATACTGCACCGTTGAGAAAGAACTCTTTGATTTTCTTTTGCCTCGCGCCTCACCGATGCATCAATTGAAGCCGTGGAACGTATCAGTTTCATCCAGTACCTCAGCCACGCAGTCACCCACTGTAAGACCATAAGTGATTTGGTATGTCACAAAAATTTTTAGAGTGCAAAAAGAGTTTCCCTTAGTGCAATGCATAACTGAGTGGGTGGTTGTCTATACCTCTGTATCTTGCGTATACTTACTGTATGTTTTCCTTCTCTTTCTCTCAATTTATCATCATCGTTTCCTTTCGTAAATTATGTTGCTGTTTGTCACTGAATTAATGTAAATAAAATGATCTGTAAATTTCTCATTGCATCTAGTTATAGATGCTTCATGGTCAATACCGCTGCATTGTCTTGTAGATAAGACATGCAATGGTTATTTTCGATCTGCTGGTTGTAATCTTATCTCAATTTAATCAGTTTAAGGATTATATCAACATGAAATAATGCGTGTTAACTATTAGATGTTTATTAGTAAGAAGCTGAATTATATCGATAAACACCAGATGTAAGTAAGAGAAATATATAGAAAATAAAAACGAAAAATAGGTAATGAATGAGCAGAAGCCATGCAAAACATACCTGTGAAGAGAGTGAAAGGAAAGATGTGTGAGAGAGAGGGACGAAGAAATAGAGAAAGAGAAGAGTCGATGATTTTTTCTTTTCTTTTTGAGGAATTAGCTTTTTATTCCCTTTATTTTCCTTTCTTGCTGCTTGCTTTGAAATATTTGATATATATGTTTTGTTTCTTTTAACAGCGGACATTGAAGATGTTCCTTGATTATTGCAGCAGAGTTATTTACACTTGTACAACTGAGAATACCAGGTGTAGGGAAAACTAAACAAATAATATTTTTAAAATAACAAAACAAAGCGTGAGGGGAGGAAAGGACAGAGAGAGAGAAAGAGAAAAAGTGGGAGAGAGAGAGAGAGAGAGAACAGCTGAAAAATGCGGCAGTGGCTAATGATATGAATTAGGTGAATACAGTGAGAAGTATAATTAACCATTTAGTTCTTTATAACATTGTAAACAGAATAACTAATTTACTGCTTCGCTTACTTAAAATGAATTCCATCACTCCTTAATATAATTTGGAAGACAAAAAAAAATCTTTTTTTTCTATTTTACATGTAATATTTTTTTCTACAAATTCAAGTTGAAATTAGTTAATGTTTGTTTTTATTGATGTCGTTGGCAATTTTCTCTTCATATGTTTTGTTATTGAAGTGTGGTCGTTGACATGTGACTGCAGCTATTTATCTCATAGACTTAACAGGATGTAGAGCAAAAGAAAATAACAATAGAGCAATAGTAACTATTGATCAGAAGATCTTAGAACATTCAAACACAAAACTGACATTTCCATATCTTGCATCATATACAGAAACAAAATACAAAATGATAAAAAAAAAAAAAAAAATAGAGTGTAAGTCTTTGTAAAATGGGTGCTGACAATAGTAATGTAGAAATTTATTCCAACCGGTTAGAACAGGCGAACAGTTTTCGATCCATGGAAGTTGCTATTTGCTAACATTGGTAACGCTATATTAATTGCACAAGTCATGATCATTATTATGCCTCGTCCTTCGCTCTATCTCTCCACTGAAATGTGTATACACACAAACTTGTAAATACAATGTAATGTTGTGTGTGTGTGTGTGTGTGTGTGTGTGTGTGTGTGTGTGTGTGTGTGCGTGCGCGCGGAATGTTGAAAGTAAAATACGATTTGGTATGTATGAAGATAATGAGACAAGGTAGAAAATCGTACAATAATGGTTGATAGAAGTTTCTGTCTTTTCGACGTTTTCAGCTAAGAGTAAAACAAAGGACAGTTAAGAAGAAAAACAATTAAGTTACAGAAAAGATTAAATAAAATGTTTTGTAAATATTTCCATAGAGGCGCAGGTATATCTGTGTAGTAAGAAGATTGCTTCCCAACCACATGGTTCCGATGTCTGTCCCACTGCCTGGCACCTTGGGCAAGTGTCTTCTGCTCTAGCCTCGGGCCGACTAAAGCCTTGGGAGTAGATTTGGTAGACAGAAACTGAAATAAGCCCGTCGAATATATATATATATATATATATATATATATATATATATATATATGTGTATGTATATATAAATTCGTGTGTCTGTGTTTGTCTCCCACCACCATCGCTTGACAACCAATGTTGGTGTGTTTACTTCCCCGTAGTGGTTGGGTAAAAGCGACCGATAGAATAAGTACTAGGCTTACAAAGAATAAGACATGGGGTAAACTAAAAGCGTGGCTTCAGCATGGCCGCAGTCAAACAACTGAAACAAATAAGAGTAAAAGAGGAGGAGGAGGAGAACCTGCTTTACTGGTCAAGTGGCCTCACGATGACCTGTGGTGGTTGTAGTGGCAGTAGCTACAGGGTCTGTTCTAAACAAATTCTTGGATAGTGACTGTTCTAAATGTATCCATTGTTTTTAATATATCCGTGGGTATTATTCCAAGATCCTGTAGTAGTGTCATCTGTGGCGGATGCATTCAAAAGATGCGATAAAATATTATTCTTTCCTAATGCGCTGATTATAGGTTGCATTGTCCCTAAATCTATAGAGAAGAAAAATTCTTATGTTGGGTTGTTTATTACTGACGCAAATGTCGATGTGTTCACTTAATGCTATTTTTCTGCATTCCTGTATTTTAATCCGGGGTCTATGTACGATTATCTGGTGTAGGCTGTTTTTAGTTTCACCGATGTATTGCTCTCGACACCCGGAGCTAGTTAACACAGATACCAAGCTTTCCGACTTTCTTTGAAGCAGAACTCCGATCCTCAGTTAGGTTGACGTATATACAGCAGTTAGGCCTTCCACATTCTTTTTTTTTTTGCTGTCAATATCGATGTTGTCGACGAGTGTACTTGAGTTTGTGTTAGAATACTTTCCATTGACTTGGGCTGTATTTTGCTTTTTATGATGGTGCGCGTTTGAAAGATTTGATTCATTCTATGGTCCCTTTTTAGTGAAGAGATATTCTGGAGGATAGTGCCGCAGGCCTCATTGTTTAGGGGTTGTGTGCGGATATGTATGGTAGGGCTTTTAGTTTTAATTCATTCTTTGGTTTGGGATGTCTGAGTTCGTGGACGTTAAGTTGTAGGGCATGTTGAAAACATATATTAATTATAACTGGAAGAGATATCTAGATGGCTGCTTCATTCTTTGGCATGAAAGTATAGAGAGACTTAACGAATTTCAAGCACTTCTAAATGGACTTGACATAAGCATTCAATTTACGATGGAATATAGCCATCAATAACTTCCTTTCCTCAACAGGCTCATTAAGAAATTCAAATAAAAGCAGACTTATACTATAAGCTTACGGATTCCAAGCTACTAGTGGGTTTCTTTCACTAATTATTTCAGGAAAGTGGTTGAACATACCTAAGTCGTCCCTTATGTAATTTAATATAAAAAGCCAGGCGCAGTGTGATACCATAAAGAAAAATTCAATCATCACTAAGTGAGACAAAGCATGCTGAAACACTTACATTGATAGAAATAAGAGTTAAAATATTCTCAATGCTGTAGGATGATGATAAAATGTATACACACACGCTGACAGGAAAGGCAATCGCCCCATGACTGACTCGAGGATCCACAAACTAGATCTAATTTCGCCTATGCTGTAGACATCGTTAGTGAGGGCTGCTGGAACGGCGCATGGTCGGCTAATTCTCTCTGCCAGCATATATGTAATTACCATTAAAACTTACGGATGATGTAACGAAATGCTAATACGTATACTAATACACGCACGCATACACACACACACACACACACACAGACACACACACACACACACACACATACATACATACATACATACACACACACACACACACATATATATATATATATATATATATATATATATATATATATACACATGCGATGGTTTTGTTAAACAGCGTCGTTATTTACAATTCTGTAAATAATAATAATAATAGTATTTTATAAGCTTACAGCTTATAAGCGATCACCGCGCAATGACCCAAAAAAGAAGAATAGTCTAATAATGGGACATGTAAACCCACCCCAATCGACAGGAAACAAGTAGGCTTACCTGTACGCATAGGACACGAACGTACACATCTTTGCTTATGCGACCAAATGTGCTACCGTTACACTAACTCACAAACCTGCTGCTTTCTGTCAGATTTAAGAACTATAATTAAGTCGTAGTTGTTTTTTTTGCAAACAAACTTTCATGTGCTTTTATTGCGATGAGATTGTTAAGCAGCGTTGATTTTTACAAGTCTGTAAATAATAATGATATTATTTTATATGCTTAAAGTTAAAAAATACTATTATTTATCTATCTATCTATCTATCTATACATACATATATATATATATATATATATATATATATATATATAAATAAGCAACACGGATTTCAAAGGTGATTGCAGTACGCACGTTTCATGCTACTTCAATTTATTTAAGTAATGCGAGCATTACCTTAAATGCAATATGAAGAGCAATCTTCAGCTGCACGAAAATGCAGAAAAATTACTGTAGAAAAGACATATTATAAATGTAGCAACATTTCAAATCCAAGTGGGAGAGAGAATACATAAAAATCCAAATGTGAGGAAGAATACATAAGTCCATCTTGACATAGCCGAGTCTATCAGGCTAGTAATTGATTCTAGACAAAAGTTTTAACTGTCTCAGATTTTATTGTTTCTTATCTAGTGGTGATAGCAAAAGGGACAATTACTTCTAACGAGAGGGAAGGTGTAAGCAGTATGCATGGACAAGGCTATAAAATGTATTAGAATCTAAAGGTTTCACTGGTCATAGTAGTATCAGGTCATTTTACTACTATCAAAGTGTTGAGGAATTAATGTTGAATTACAGCCCTAGGTATATGGGTCAAATAGGTTTTTTTACTTTTAGTCTGAATAGAGTAACAGTATAGTGGTACAGACAACAACAATACTCTAACCAATGTTTTCACAATAAGAGGTATGTTAATAAAATAAATAAAATGAGATGTAATTATTTTCCACCAAATCATGAAATAATGTCAATATTGAATTCAGGGGCTCTGGATAGGGTGTAAAATTTAAGGATATTAAGTATATAGTGATCATGAAAACTATTTTGAATTATCTTAAAAATTTTTAGCTGAAGATAAGATAATGATACTATTTAGGAGACACATAGGTAAGCTTTATTTATATAATGTGAATAAAAAATAAAAATTATTATCGGATTTATATTAGTTTATAATAATGTGCTTACTAAGGTTTAAGGGACTGAAAAAAGAAAGGATGTTAGGAAATAACAAGGATAATCAATACAGGAATCTGATGATTGATTTAAGTAGATTAGATGTTAAGGTGAGAGATCAGGAATGTATGTTATAAAGGTTCAATTACCAATATAAATATGTGCTAATTGATAGTCCTAGATGACCATAATAGAAGTAAAGTACTATATTTTGATAACTTTAGTTACTTAAATAAAAGCCCTAATTTTTAAAAAATTTAAAAGTGCGAGTAGAGCAATGCACACATGATACCCTAAGGTCTAATCTATTATTGATTAGATTAGGATTGTTCCTAAGTTTTAAAATTTCATATATTTCCATAGAACACAATTCACATCCATATCTATTATTTCTATAAGGTTGAGCTTTTCTTATAATTTCCCATTTAAGGCTAAAATTAATACCATTATCTTTTAACTCCCAAATTTTACTTGCCAATGTCGTACTATTTGCCTTATGTCTAAGTCTAAACGAAGACTTATGGTTATATATTCTCTGTTTCAGGTTAATACTATATCCTATATAAATATAATTCTCTGTTATAGTACTAATGATGCATCTGTACACTACGTTACGGGTGCAACAAAATCCAAATAAAGGACAATGGGACTTTTTTCTACAGTTGCACATGATGGGGTTATCAACCCCACCTATATTATTTCTAATATCCTATTATTATTATTATTACTACAATTATTTACACTAATATCATTTATCAATTCTTCAATTCTATTATTAGGTATATATTGGTTATTACCATCATTATTTAATTCATATCCTGATGTGCTATTAGTTGGACTTATTCTTTCCACATTAGGCATATTGATATTATATGAACTATGTCCTTGATCACTATTATTTCTGTTGGAGTTGGGTCTATCATCAACTTCAGTTAAAACCGTAACGTCATTATTGATATATTCTAATTGTTGGTTGAAATTATGGTTGGTAGGACTAAGTATATTGCTACTATCTTCAAAATTTCTTTCGCCATTGTTATTTTCACTTCTATTTGTATAATTATTAGTAGCATCATTATTGGTATTAGCTGGATTATTATGTGCATTCATATGACCACTATTTGTAATTTCATTTATTCTAGCTGACTTGATTTTTTTTTTGTACCTACATTAGGAAGGGTAGAGTAAGAAATTCTGATTTTATGACAAGAGAAGATTTTACTATATCTGTGGGAAGAAGGGAAATTTTTTTGTAAAATATTCATGAATTTTTTATAAATATTTGTGGATATAGCACAGTTGAAGGGTATATTTAACCAGATGGAATTTTTATTTTTTCTCTTAAATTTATTGCGTGGGTGGGTATGGGGTGTGCTATGATTACTATTATTTCCCAGCACAATATTATTATTATGATTAGTAGTTCTTTTAGTTGTGGGATGTTTACTATTTTTGTCATTTGATTCAACATTACTGTCTACTAACATAGGTTTATTACTAGTGTTACCATATAGTTAAAATGCACTTTATTACTTTTCTTATTAGTTAGATTTTTAGGTAAATAGGGTTGCTTTTTATTTGGTCCATTGCTATTACTATTTAAGTTATTAGGTCTGTTATAACACCTATGATTATTATTATTATTATTATCATTATTATTGTTGTTATTGTTACCATGTGCACTATTATCATCATTATTATTATTATTATTATCTGTATCAAGAAGAGATGTTCTACCAGGGTTAAGGAAAGCAATTTTTGGGGCATATCCAGCTTTAGACAAGGCCATATTATAGTAGCTAGAATTAGAATTAAATATATCAATGTTGGAAGATAATTTAGTAATTCTTTCAGAAATATTTTTAACTAAAGAATTTAATACATTAGGTGGATGATTGGATAATCTACTTACATATCTAGTAGTTTCATTTTCTTTTCTATATGGGTGGTATAATCTAGTTTCTATGTTGAGAGTGGTATCTAAAAAAATTTACAATTTTATTACCATATTCATAAGTAATGTCTAAGTTAAAACTTTAAAAAAAATTCCTGATTTTCTTTCTTATTCTCTCAATGAATGATTTGCTATTACTAGGGATGATGAAAAAAGCATCATCTCTATATAGACCACCTTTTAGTTCAGGGATTTCTTTGTTTAAGCAATATAAGAGGTAAGTCCCCACTAGGTTTGTAACCTCAGCCGAATCGCTCGATCCCATTGGTATATCAAAATTTTCTGGGGTATCGGCTCTCGTCCAGAGCTTGTTATCAAATTCTATAATGGTTTTTCTAACTAATAAAATAATGTCTATCTTATCCCTAGTAATGAGGGAGCGATTCATAGCAAAAATGAGGGCTTTATTTAGGAGAATAGGGGATATGCTAGAGTAATAATTATTTATATCAAACTGAATAAACGAAAAGTTTTTAGTATTGTCAATAGATTTAAACCAGTTTAGTGCTTCTTCGGTATTGATCCATAACTTTAAGGACAAATTAGGAACTATTTGAGGTAGAATCCTGTCAAGTATAAGCTTACTGAGTCTGCCAATGTCAGACTTAGATGGGCAAAAGAATCTCACTGATGGGTTATCTTGGAAGTTCTTTTTATGATCTTTTAAATTAATCCTAGGTTCAGTTGGAACCAGTGGTTCAGTCCTATCTATATATATATATATTATATTATTAAAAAATATGGCAAAAAATCGTATATTAATTAACATCGATTAATTACCAGGAAGCTAGCACATTTAAAGAATCAAAGAGATTCAGAAACAGTATCTGCAATCTCAAGGGATTAAAGTACATTTTTATATATGACGTTGACCACTAACGTGGACATTCAATGTGCTAGAAATAGATCACATCTTGTGTCTAAAAAGACCTAAATTGTTCTCAACATGAAATATAGCGTGATACCAAAACGTAAGCGGGCAATACATTTAAAATCACCGAAAAAGGAACATTCTTAAACAGGGACCGGTTTCAAATTTAACAATCTTACCGACTGTCTATTTCTCTTCAGCCTGATTCGTAATGGAACCATAATCATCAGAACCTCATACAAAGTTGTCCAAGTTAGTGGTCAACGTCATATATGTATATATATATATATATATATATATATATATATATATATATATATAGGCACAGGAGTGGCTGTGTGGTAAGTAGCCTGCTTACCAACCACATGGTCCCGGGTTCAGTCCCACTGCATGGCATCTTGGGCAAGCGTCTTCTACTATAGCCTCGGGCCGACCAAGGCCTTGTGAGTGGATTTGATAGACGGAAACTGAAAGAAGCCTGTCCTATATATGTGTGTATATATATATATATATATATATGTGTGTGTGTGTGTGTGTTTCTGTGTTTGTGTGTCTGTGTTTGTCCCCCTAGCATTGCTTAACCAATGCTGGTGTGTTTACGTCCCCGTCAACTAGCGGTTCGGCAAAAGAGACCGATAGAATAAGTACAAAGAATAAGTCTCGGGGTCGATTTGCTCGATTTAAGGCGGTGCTCCAGCATGGCCGCAGTCAAATGACTGAAACAAGTAAAAGAGTATATATATATATATATATATATATATATATATATATATATATATGATTGACCGTTGACTGAACACTATTCAATTTTTTTTCTTCGTGTTTTTCTCCTTGTCTCCGTATTCTTTCTGTTGAAGAGCGTAGCTCGAAACGTCAAAGACTTTCCGTATTCCCGAGCGTCATACTAATATATACACCACCTGTCCTCGTCTGTTGTTATTATTTGTATATTCTCCCATATATATATATATGTAAGTCACTCAGGAAAAGGTTGTAGCACTGCTTCATCTAACAATTATCATTTTAGATCATAGGTTAAAGTGAAAACAGCTTATTAACTTTAAAGAGTTTTAAACGATATCGATTGTTTCTTTGTTTCGAATCCTGAAGAATTTTATGCTCGAGGGATCAACAATTTGCCAAATAGATGCAAATATGTTATCAATAAAGAAGGGAAATACTATCTTGATCAAACATAGCAATTAAGGTCAAATAACATTTGCTCCTCTCCCATCTTCAAATACGACAAGACCTAATTCACAACCTAATATATATATGATATTTAGATGTATGAATACATCGTCGTCGTCGTGGTCACCATCGTCGTCGTCGTTGCCGTCGTCGTCGTTGCCGTCGTCGTCGTTGCCGTCGTCGTCATCGTCGTCGTTTATTTCTCGTATCCAAGAGTTACCTTTTGATTGAATAGTTCCTATATGTTGATGGCGTTCATGTCCATATTCCGATAGCTACGTTTTTCTGTCAATTTTCCTTTCGCTGGTTTTGACTTCAGTTATGACGGTGATAACTTGACACCAGTTGAGACAGTCCTGGTCTTGTATTTCCAATATTCTATCTCAATCCCAGCCATTTTGAGCGCTGATTTTAATTGACCTTTTGGGTCTTCTTCACACTAGAAAGCACATCCGCGCGGTCTTTAGAAGAAGAATAATTGTGAGATAATGAAAGCTTGATAGACAATCAGCTTTTGAGAAGGTATTACACATTTCTTAAGGACTACTTTCGTCAGTTTCCAAATTCTGTCTAGAATAGTCGAATTCTTTGGTCCACATATTTTTTTGAAGTTCACTTGTTGGAAAGAATATATCTAAGAGAGAGGAGTGGTCTACTTATTTTAGAATATGTCAGAAATATTGAAATCGGAGAAGTTGGTCTTCTGAACAAGCTGTTTGAGAACTTTGATCGTCTTAATATTTCCTATAAGGCCGTAGCAGAATAATGTCTGAAGTTCTGCGTTTGGCGTTTACAAGTCAAGAAGATTGAAATCTGGTAAACAATATAAAATAAATTGCACAAAAGTTTAGGCACTCTCCGTTAGTTCAAGAAAAGTACAATGAAGTACCCACATACCAATGCTTCCCTTTACGAAAAAATTTAATGACAAATTGTTATTAAGAAAATTTAACTTGCATAGCGAGCTGAAAATTTTAAAATATATTACGTGTAGATTACGACAACGCACGCATAAACATTATTAGGAAAGAGTGTATAAAAGGTTCCATAATTTCCAAGTCAGCGCTTTAAGTAGCTTGTACATTTTCATATTTCATATAAAAAATAAAATTTCTCATAGAGTTCGCTATGAGAAAAAAAAAACATGGTTCTACAGAAGCAAGTCAAAGGAGAAAACGCAACATACACACACACACACACACACACACACACACACACACACACACACACACGCACAAGCATACTCACACACATGCATGTCTGTATATATATATATAATTAACATGATATGGTAAAAATTCGATATTAATTAATATCAATTTAATACCAGGAAACTAGCACATTAGAAGAATCAGAAGGTTCAGGAAAAAAACTTTTCGAGATCCTAAAAGGATTATAGTACTTGTGTATATAAGATTAACCAGTAACTGGTCTGTCAATATGCTAGGAGATCGGATTCAGCGCGCCAAAACTAAGACCTTTGAATTTTAATCTTTATAATGGATAGAATCACGTGCACGTTTTCACTAGTTGAAGACAACTAGCACGAGATTCTGTTCGATTATAACAATATCGGCAATTTGTACTGATGATAAATAGACACTTTAATTTGGAAGTGTTGATTTTGAAACTATAGA
Source organism: Octopus bimaculoides (assembly GCF_046866305.1). Classification (NCBI taxonomy): domain Eukaryota; kingdom Metazoa; phylum Mollusca; class Cephalopoda; order Octopoda; family Octopodidae; genus Octopus; species Octopus bimaculoides. Next base: position 47,234,147 of record NC_142936.1, read on the forward strand.
CTACATATACCTGAGGTATGTATAATTTTCACTGGTCTCGCCCGCCTGTTTTTGCTCCGCTGAATCCTTATTTGAGAATTTTTTAAGTGATCTTCTTCTAGCATATTGCCAGACCAGTTACTGGTCAATCTTATATATATATATATATATATATATATATATATATATATATATATATATATATATATATATAATATATATAGATAGATAGATATACACATACATATATACATGCATACGCACACAGGCATAATACACACACATACACACACACACACATATGTGTGTGTGTGTGTGTGTGTGTGTGTGTGTGTGTGTGTATAGGAGGCGCAATGACCCGTGGTTAGGGCAGCGGACTCGCGATCGGAGGATCGCGTTTTCGATTCCCAGACCGGGCGTTGTGTGTGTTTATTGAGCGAAAACACCTAAAGCTGCACGAGGCTCCGGCAGGGAAGGGGGCATCCCCTGTTGTACTCTTTCGCCCCAAACTTTCTCTCACTCTTTCTTCCTGTTTCTTGAGTGAAGCTGCAATAGACTGGCGTGCCGTCCAGCTGGTCTGGGGGGGGGGGGCACATATACGCCATAGAAACCGGGAAAGAATTAGTCTTGCGGGCGATTTGTTCGATCGCATGGGCGCAGTCAAATGACTGAAACAAGTAAAAGAATATATATCCACATATATTTGCATATATATATACATATATATATATATATATATATATATATATATATATATATATATATATATTATGTGTGTGTGTGTGTGTGTGTGTGTGTGTGTGTGTAGATATATATATATATTTGTGTGTGTGTGTATACAGGTATGTAAGTGTGTGTGTGTGTGTGTGTGTAGATATATATATATATATTTGTGTGTGTGTGTATACACGTATGTAAGTATGTATGTATGTGTATATATTTACATATCTGCTATCGATAGATGGCAAATTAAACATTATTTCATGTCTTTATGAGAAGTTTTGGAATTGGTTTGGAACACATTACCCCTATTTATTTGTATTTCAAATACTCCTGTAACGAACAATTTAGTTGACGTACACAACTCTGAAATGGATTATGTTCGTACATAGAGACCACACTGTAAGTCATGGACTCGTACACCGCTGCTAACGGAACATGATAAGGTCGGGTGTCAGGGTTCTTGTTGATGTGTGACATATGGCATGTAATATCATTTTTCAAACCATTCATATCCATTCATAGACAGTCGTATCGGCAACCGACTGTGTCCATACAGTGTTTTCTAAAAAAAAAAAAAAACCTTCTATTAATTGCATTGTTTTATAATGTTTTATTTTGAAGGAAGCAAAATGATAATGTTGATAAATTTAGTGTAGAATGAAATGCGAGTGAATTATAATTAATTATTTTCCTGTTATAGCTCGGAGCACTTGATAAGATGTTCGAAAGTTTCAGATAATTTCCGTTTTGGAATTTTTCGAGAGAGAAGGGGAGAAATGCTGAATAAGAAAATTTTGAATAAGCACGCACATGCGCACGTGCGCGCGCACATACGCATACATACACATATATCTATTTGTCTTTCTTTCTTTCGCTCACTTATTCTGTCTCCTGCCACATCCATCATTTTACTCTCATATATGTCTATAAAGGATGTATATGGGAGAGGGATAGAGATAGAAAGATAGAGAGAGAGAGAAAGAGAAAGAGAGAGAGACAAGAGAGAGGAGAGAGGGGAGAGAGAGAGAGAGAGAGAGAGACAAGAGAGAGGAGAGAGGGGAGAGAGAGAGAGAGAGAGAGAGAGAGAGAGAGAGAGAGAGAGAGAGAGAGAGAGAGAGAGAGAGAGAGAGATTGCAAAAAAACTAGACAGCCGGCAAAAAAACTAGACAGCCGGCAAAAAAACTAGACAGCCGATACATCCACTAGCAAGCCATGCAACACATAAAACTAAGCTTCAGTCTATGCTGAAATACTAATTACTAGTCAAGTACAATTATATGCGATATTGTGACGCAGGGGGGTCCAATGGGGCACACTAAAAGTATTTAGATTAAAGCATTAGGCATTTCTTTGTAATATCTGGTCTAGTCAAAAGGCGGTGAGCTGGCAGAATCGGAAGCACGCCGGGTAAAATGACTTAGCGGCATCTCGATCTTCCTTACGTTCTGAGTTCAAATTCCGCCAAGGTCGACTTTGCCTGCCACTATTTCGAGGACGATAATTTTAATACCTGTTGAGCACTTGAGTCAACGTGATGGATTTACCCCGCCCCTCGAAATCGCTGTCCTTGAGTCAAAATTTGAAGCCAAAATCTGGTTTGGACAATTTATCTCATCTTGTGAGAGTGGTTTATGTTTGTCCTTAAGTAGAAAAAATACATAAAACACAATCAACGGTAAAATTTCCACTCATTTCCTTCTTTAATTTTCTAAACTTTTCGTTGCGTCTTGCTTTACATGTTTACACTTTTATCACCTTCAAAGTATTCTCCATTTGAAGCAATGCATCGGTCTTGGCCCGTTTTCCACTATTCGAAGCAGTGCTGGAACTCTTACGAAGCGATGCCTTTTAACTCCTCTGTTAAAATGTTTTTGCTTGAAGCTGTTTAAAAACTGCAAACATTATTACCCTGCGCGCATAAGCGAAAGCAAAGTATTGTAGTCGCTCGTCTTAGTCTGTTTTTCTGTGTGTTTGCAAAATTACTGGAAAACGGCTGGACGAATTTTCACCTAAATTTGGCAGAAATACTCATAGGGTTAGTGGCTCGAACTCATTAAATTTTGGTTTGATTATCTTCAAAACGGGCGGACAGGTGAATCAATTTTTACTTCATTGTTACATATGCATAAACGATAAGCAGGGGAAATAACTCTTGATGTAATTTTGTTGAAATAAGAATTCGTCTGAGAATATATTTATTAAATTAAAATTTTCGTCCGATGCTTTTTATTTTATTAATACTGATTTGTATTTTTGTGACAAGGTAGGTAATATCTGAGGAGGGCCGTAGTCGATTACACCGACCCCAACAGTGAACTGGTACTTATTTTATCGATTCCGAGGGGAGAAAAGGCAAATTAGACCTCGGTTGAATTTGAACTCAGTAGGTTAAAACGGATGAAATAACGCTAAGCCTGACGTGCTAGTGATTCTCTCTGGTCACCACCCTGAAGTTCATTGATTTCAAATTTTGGCACAAGGCCAGAAGTTTCGGGAGAGGGGTAAGTCAATTACATTGATCCCAGTGTTCAACTGGTACTTATGCTATCAACACCGTAAGGATAAAAGGCATAGTCGACCTCGGCGGAATTTGAATTCAGAACGTAAATACAAACGAAATGTCGCTAAGCATTTCGCCAACCGTGCTAACGATTCTCTCGATTCGCCGACTTAAACGTTCTTAATATTACATATTTGTCTTCCATCTTTACTTTCTAAGTTCAAATTTTGCCGTGGCCGACTTTGCATTTTATCTTTTTAGGAGCAATAACATAAGTACCAGTTGAAAACTGGTTTTGTATAATAGACACGCACCCTCTCCCTCACTTGCTGGACGTGCACCAAAATTTGAAAGCAATGTTACATATTTATGGTATGTACGTAATTAAACTCTGTGAAGGTGCGGTACTTCGTCCAGGTTACACCCCACAGTGTAATGAGAAGAATTTCCTCAGCTGAAAACATTGGATAAAAAAGCATGCATCCTAGGTCAATCGCAAAGAGGTGTTCGTCTTACACGATAATGCAAGGCAACATATTTTCCATGACAAACACGCGGAGAAATGGAAATCTTTCTATTGAAGTGAAATTAGATATGTAAGTTTTGCCTCGTCCTCCTCACCCTTCCGACCTAGCTCCATCTCGGTGTCATCTTTTCAGACAATGGTAATGATATTTAGAGGGAAGACAGTGAATTAATTATGAAAAGGTTAAAAAGATATTAAGTGTTTCTTTGCAACGAAATGTAAGAATTTTATGCCCGAGGGATAAACAATTTGTTAAACAGATTGGATTATATAATCAATAATGAGGAATTACATTATTTTGATTAAATATATCAATTAAAACCAAAGAAGAAATTGTTTCTTTCTTATCTAAATGTGTGAAAGGACTTTCTTTCCAACGTCATATATATATATATATATATATATATATATATATATATATATATATATATATACATATATACATATATATATATACGGGTGTGCGTATGTGTACGTATATATGACCTCCACGCCCACACACGTACACACAGAGAAATACATGCATATATACATACATATTCTCTTATCTTCCGCCTCTCTCATTAATCAAATACCCAACAAACACTAAGCCAGTGAACGTGCTTTACTAGTAAACTACCAGGTGTATACCATACGATTTTTTGACTATTAATATGAGTGGGCGTGTGTATGTGTGAGTATACATATATATATACACACATATATATCTATGAATTTATATAAATATAAGTATATATATATGTATATACATATTTGTATATATATATGTGTGTATATATATATATATACACACATATGCATATACATATATATGTATATATATATATACTTCTATATAAACACACATCAAACACACAATTATACGACTATTTGTCAAAAATCTAGCACGTGGTCGTGAAATATATTCACCAAGTAAATTTAAATGTATATGAATTACGTGGGTGAAGATATTCATTATTATGATATGCAATGTTCTGGAAATGTAACAAAGATCTAGTTACCATAAAATGTCCATTTATAATGCTACACTAGTAGGCTAATGGTGGAGATGAACACTTTTGAAAGCAAAACTATTATAATCTAACGCCCTCACACTATTGTATATCTGTCTCTTATATTTATTCTTTGTACGCACGCCTGATTCTGTATATTACATATATCGTAGCTGTGAGGGGCGCAGGCATGACACTGTGGTAAGAAACTTACTTCCCAACCACATCGTGTCGAGTGCATTCCCACTGCGTGTCATCTACTGCAGACTCGGACCGCCTAAAATATTGCAAGGAGTGTGGAGCGTGGTAGACAGAAACTGAACGAGCGTCGTTGATGTATATATATATATATATATATATATATATATATGTGTGTGTGTGTGTGTGTTTGTGTTTGTCTTTGGGTTTGTTTTTCTCAACCTCCATCGCTTGAAAACCGATGTTGGTTTGCTTATGTCGCTATCATTTAGCGTTTTCGCAATACTTTAAAATTAAGTACCGGGGTCGTTCTATTCGACTAAACCTTTCAAGTCGGTGCTTTAGCATGGCCGCGGTTCAATGACTGAAAGAAATAAAAGATAATATATATATACACGTATATGCGTGTGCGTGTGTGTGTGTGTATGTATGCGTGCGTGTGTGCATGTGTCTGAGTATCTGTGTATACGTATGTGCATCTATCTATCTATCTATCTATCTATCTATCTATCTAAACACAAAAAGTAAAAGGCCGGAACAAGCCAGTATAGACAAGATCGAAAGATGCTTGAGATCTATTTGGGACAAAAAATCCTATATCACGTATTATAGGTTTGCACAAGTTCAGGTGATTTTTCGAAATGAAGAGTTGGCGAAGACGTATTCAACGCTAACTCTTCACACACCTGAAATAACAATGTTACCCAGTTACCTTGGCCAAAAGGTAACAAAGGTAACAATAAAGCACGCACCTCCAACAATCGACACACTATGGTTGATATCGGCCATATGTATTGATATGGACAACATTAACATACTGAAAATAAACGTTGGAGAGAGCAATTGGACCGGAAAAAGCATACAAATCTTGTTCCACACAAATCTTGTTCCACACAAATCTTGTTCCACACAATCAAAAAAATCCCACCATACATCCGTTTGGCAACAAACCAAAAGTTGCATATAGTAGTAGAGGGCAGGCGGCCTCGCTGTTACTTATGCGACAGCGAGGCACACCTTAAAAAGGAGTGTCCGACTGCCCGAAAAACACAACAACAACAACAAGAACTAACTAAACACACAAAAAAAGCCTTGCTGCCCACACCGCCATCCACACAAAAAACAATAAAAGCAACATCAACAACATCAACGAAAGAAAATACAACAAAAACTACAAAATTAACAAACAAAGAAGACGAAAAAAGAAAAGACAATACAAAAACTGATATCCCTTCCCCCACATCACTTACACCACAACCAAAAATTCAACAACCAACAACAACAAAAACAACAATACAACCACTTACACAAGCAAACACAGAAGCATACAACATGCCTCTACCTCCTTCCGATTCCTCAGAGTTTTCATCTGAAGACGAGTCAAGTACTGAGGAATGGAAAATTGCCCAAAAAGGAAGGAGGAAGAGGAGCAAAAAAAGAAAAACGAACAACAACAAAGCAGGGAGATTCACATCTCCCGAAAACACTCCCAACGCCTACACGATAAACACCAATGCTAACACACCAAAAACAATGCTAACAGCAATAGACACTACAAACACAGAGTTGATGAATTACATCAACTCTAAAACAAACATCACAAATAACGACATCAAAACAAACAACCACCCACGCACAACACCGCCAAAACATATTAAAATTTATCATGTAACACCAGCATTACACAACACAATAAAATCCCTCTACCCCAACTCGGTAGGGGGATTCCAGAAATATTTGTGCAAGAAATTGTACAATAGCCTCCTTGGTGAAAAATCCAAGGAGGAAACAAAACTTTCGAACGGTAAGTAACTTTCTGTTCTTTTGTTTTGTGCTTTAAAGCACACGTATAAATAGAATCATGGTGAAGATTGGTTGTGTGAATGTGCGTGGCTTAGGGTCCCCTTGGAAACAAGGGTACCTCTTAAATGACATCAAGTCACACAATTTGGATATCATAGCCATTAGTGAGACCAGACTCCATGAACCGCGGGCCCTAAAGTCCATGTTTGGCGGACAGTTTAACATTTATTTTTCTCCCTGTCTGCCGAGCATGGGCGGTAGTGGCACGGCGGTTCTTTTTCGCAAGAGTCTGGATCTCCAAGTAAAGACGATATTTACGGACCCGGAGGGTAGACTGGTTGTCCTAGATGTGGACGGCAGCGATGGAGGCGCTTTTCGGTTGCTGGCAGTTTATGTGCCTCCTTTAACAGGTCGGTCAGACTTCTTTCGACGTCAAGAAGTATTCCTGGGAACGTCTCGTCCCTTACTTTTAGTGGGGGATTGGAATGCTACCTTGGACACGCATCTAGACTACGTGGGGAGTGACAAAACTAGAAGAGGATGCAAAGGCCTCATAGACCTGCTCAGACGCTTCCAGTTGTCTGACAGGTACCGACTCGACCACCCAAATGTGCCAACGTGGACTTGGAGCAACCGCATTGGGTCGTCGAGATCGTATCTAGATAGGATAGTGTGTAGGACAAGAGATAGAGATAGTTTAGGATATCCACAGTTCCACATAGTCAGCTACACGGATCACAAACTTGTGACGTGTACGCTAGACTTAGATAAGGCACATATGCAGGGTCCCGGTTACTGGAAACTAAACGCGTCTTTCCCGTCGAGACAGGTTTTCAGAGACCGGATTAGCACGTTAGTAAAGAGGGCTTTGACGGGAGCCATCGCTAACAACAAATGGTGGTTTGCCCTCAAGAGAGCAGTAAGGGCGGAAGCAATAAGGTATAGCAGGGCACTAGCTGTAGAGAGGAACAGAGTAGAGGGGGGGGGCTAGTGATAAAGTTAGAAGAGGCATTGCGAAGTGGCATCGCATCCGACGTTTTAGCGGCGAGGTTGGCCCTCGACCAACACTTCAATGCTAAACACGAAGGGTGTGCTGTCAGGACAAGGATGCGTGCTCTGAGGAATGAATGTGTTGGAGCCGCACGAGAGGCCCGGGTGGCGGAGGCGCAGCGGGGTAACTGAGCCACCATCCGGTCTCTGGTAGACGAACAGGGGCGCGAATTGCTCGAGCCGAGCAAGATGTGCGAGGCGTTTCAGCGGCATTTTTCCCGACTGTTCGGGAGGAGTGGCGAGCGAGAAGGTAGGGTGGACTTTAGTGCCTACCTGCACAGCTTGCCACGACTCTCGGCAAGAGAGGCGGAGTGCTGCGAAGGGGTCATCACGGCGGAGGAGGTGAGGGACGCGATGGCGGGTTGCTCGACGGACAAATCTCCGGGTTTGGATGGTCTGCCCTACGAGCTTTACAACTGTATGCCAGACTTGTTTGGAGAAGTCTTGGCGGCCGTGTACTGCAACTGGCAGCAGAACGGGAGCATTCCCGGTTTTGTGAGCCGAGGAGCGGTAACGCTGCTGAAGAAAGATCCAAACAAGGGGGACGCCATAGATAACTTTAGGCCCATCACTCTGCTCAATGCAGACATGAAAATTTTGGCCAAGGTGTTAGCCAAGCGGTTGGCGCTTGTCATCGAGAAACTGGTCGGCACGGAGCAGACGTGCGCCGTGCCCGGTCGGAGCATCCATGACAACCTCCATCTGATGCGCTACATCATAGAGAGGGTAGTTAAGGAACCTGGCATGGGTGGGGCCCTGATCAATTTGGATCAATCCAAAGCTTTCGATAGGGTAGACCATCGATACTTGGAGGCCGTCCTCGAAGCGGCCGGCTTCGGTCCCGTTTTCCGCGGCTGGATGGCTGCCTTGTACACAGGCATCCGTTCGGTTGTTCGCGTCAATGGACGTCTATCGGGACCCTTCGACATTGCACGTTCGGTTCGTCAGGGATGCCCCCTGTCGCCGCTCCTGTACGTATTGACTCTCGAGCCACTACTGCGGAAGCTGGCGACGCTGAGGGGCATCCCGCGAGAACTGGGGTGCGGGACGAGCGTGTCGGCATACGCGGACGACGTCACCGTCATAGCGTCTAGCCACGAGCACATCGAGCTTGTCGGCGGGACGCTGAAAGACTACGAAGCGGTGACGGGAGCGAAAATCAACCGGGATAAGTCGGTGGGTTTGCTGCTCGGCACCTGGAGAAGCAAGCCCATACCGTCCGGCAGCGCCTCTGTAGTGGGACGCTGGACGGACGGTCCGGTCAAGTTGCTCGGAGTCTGGTTCGGTCCGGACCTGCAAACGGAGAAGAACTGGGACGAGATAACGAGTAGGGTGGCCACTCTCTGCCGGCAATGGTCCGAGAGGAAGCTGTCCCTAAAAGGTCGGGCGGAGGTGGCGAACGCGTACATCGCGTCCGTCATCGAATACCGCCTAACCGTCGTGCCTTGTCCCGATCGCGCCATCACCGAAATGGAGCGCATCCTCTTCCGCTTTTTGTGGAAAGGAAGCGTTCCGATGGTGAGGCGATCCGTTTGTTGCCAACACCCGCTGAAAGGAGGGCTGGGCATGCCGTGGTTGATGATGCGCAGACATGCGCTGAGACTGCGACATCTCCGGCTCTACGTAGACGACGGTGAGCAGGTGTGGTCGCCGTTTGTGCGACGCGCTTTCCCGCAGCTCGTCTCCATGACCGAGCTGCAGTCGTGGATCAAAAAGAGGCCGAGGAATGGCGAATGGCACCGTGAGTGTCGCGTTGCTCTGCAACAACTTTGCCGTCCTGGGTCGACCTTGAGCGGCTGCATCACAACGAAGTCATTCTATAGGGGATTAGTGGAGGGCAGGTACGACGACGATCTCGGGGCGAACCTGGGCGTCGACGAGGAATACCTGACCCGCCTGTTCAGGACGACTTTCGGGCCGGGACCTATGGACAACTTCCAGAGATCCCTGGCCTGGCAGTGTTACCGAGAGGCGCTACCCGTTCGGGATAAGCTCTATAGACACGGCTCGCGAAATGCGGGGCCGACCTGCCCGAGATGCGGTCAGAGCGATGAAACCGTTCTGCACGCACTCGTGCAGTGTCCAACCATTTCGTAGCTGTGGGCTTATGTCGAACGACTGCTGTCGCGTGTGGGACGAGTCGGTTTATCAACCGAGTCTATCGTCAATATCGTCACGCCTCCTTCCTTTAAACGGGAAGGAAGAGCTGTATTTATCGTACTTGTGGCTATGGCCAAAGAATGCATCTGGTGGACGCGTCTGAAAGGATTAGAGACAAATACTTTCCTCTCTGGTCAATCTCTCATCAACTTTTTCAAGTATCACTTGAAAAGGAAGGTGAGAGTAGAGAGGCAAGTGTTGTCTAGCAAATGTTTCGAAAAAAGATGGATACATGTAGCAAGAATGGCACGTATAAATGACGAAGCCACCTTGACCATGATTCTATAAAACGTTTAAAATTTTGTAAACAGAGAGTTACTCACGTTTCTTGCTTAAATAAAAGAAATTTTATTTAACAAACTGTGACGCTAAAGACCGAGGTTACCGTGGTCTTTTCGTAGGTTTTTCTTTCCACGGATAACCTCCCCATTTATTGGGAATTTTTTGTATATTTCGTATTTTTTGTAAATACCCCAAACGTTTTGCGATGTATTTTTTCATCGTTGTCCCCACTTTTGTTTTTTTTCTGCTTTGTTTTCGACCCCCTCGAAAAGAAAAACTCTACATTTGTATTTTGTCCCCTCTGTGTTGAGCCCTGTGTGGCTAATAAAGAAACCTATCTATCTATCTATCTATCTATATACTTATGCGCATGACTGCGTATTTGTGTGTGATTAAGTACGATAATTTCATAGATCCTTGAAGACAATTTATCGTCAGATATCAATATTTCGGGCACCAGTTGGTATGACAGATATGGTTGTGTTCCAGGCATTCTGCATACCAGCTTGTTTTCAATATCCCATGTAAAGAGTTGATAATGAGAGTTCATTAATTCAACACTAATTTCCAAAAAATATCTGGTCTCAGGATAACATTTAGAACGTCAGAAAAAGGATATTCGTTTGGGGCAGTTTCCATTCTGGTTTCAAATCCTGCAGATATCAGCATTGCTTTTCATTACCCCCATCACGCACTGGGTCAATGACATCGACTAATTCATTCTCTTCAGAATTGCTTGCCTGCGTTCAAATTCCATCTAGATCTACTTTACTTTTCATCGTTTCGGGGTCGATTTAATCCACTTGCCCCTTCTCCGAAACTGCTGGCATTGTGCTAAAATTTGAAACCACCGCCACCATCATCATCATCATCATCGTCGTCATCGTCGTCGTTATTATTATTATTATTATTATTATTATTATTATTATTACTGTTATTATTACTGTTATTTTCATATACATTGAACAGATTAGGCTGTTGGAAAAGAAAAGAATCCTAACATCAGGCTACAACAAATAGCCTTAGATACTTAGATACCAAGAACCCTCCTAGTGGGTTACAGCAAGTAATCTTAGATGCCAAGAACACTCCTAAGTATTCTAGCTGTCCCTAATAATACTGTTTCCTGGAGCTGTACTAAACAGGGTTTTATGCCTATTTCCTTTACCTATTCAGATCTTTAGAGATAGTTCCCAATGAACCTATAACTACTGGGATACATTTTACCAGCACTTTCCATAGTCTCTGTAACCCAATAGCTAGGTTCTGGTATTTTGCTATTTTTTCTATACCTCTCATATTAACTTTTTCATCATATGGGACTGTAAAGTCAATTATTTGGCACTTTTTATTCTCTTTATCTACTACTTCCAAATCAGGCTTTCTAGCTTCTATTTACTATCTCAGTCTGTATGTTAACGTCGCGCATCTTGTATTTCTTACTTTCTAGAACTTTACTAGATTCTTGTTCATCCCATTTGTCAGTATGTTCAAATCATAGTTCCTACATAGCTCCAAGTAGATTGCTCTCCCTAGATTTTCATATCTTTTCTTGTATTCTTTCTGTGCCAGCATGCTACATTCACTTACTATATATGTAACGCTTTACTCTTTTGATTTGCATAATCTACACTAGGAATCTACTTGGTCTTTGTCTATCTTGGCGTTTATTCTAATTCGTCTTTAATGTTTGATATTGTGCAGCTACGAAGAAACTTTCTGACTCCCTCTTCAGCATTCTTTTCTGCAACCATAACCATGTCTGACTACTACCATTTGTTGAAACTATCTTTGGGAATCTACCCTGCAAGCGCCTTCCCCTGCTAGTCAGATAATTTCTTTTCTTCTTTCTGGTTTTTAACTTCGTTTAGGGTTTTTGGTTTCCCTAACTTTTGCTGTGATCCTAGTAACTTTTAATAGACTTGCTTCATTATTACCTACATAGGAGTCTATACTTACTCTAGCTAACTCCACGCAGTCTTCTACTGATATTAACCTTCATGGGGCCTTCCTTTGTAGGTTATTATTACTATTATTATTATTATTATTATTATTATTATGTATGCCTTTTGCTTTGCATTTGTACAAGTCGCACCCAGGGACCTCAAAAAACAACAAGTTAGAAGTTCATGTTGGTTTTTATGCCTAGGGTGTCATATATTTGGTTTTGCACATATTATTGTTCCAGAGAATGTTTAAGAAAAGATGAGAAAATTATGAGTTTGTTTTAAAATTTTATATTACAAATACAGTATTTTACGTAGGATATGGGCAGTTCCCAAAAGCACTATCTTTTGAATTTCTGCCATTTTGGGTTTCCTGGTATCTGAGCTAAGTAGGAATCAGCCCCTTTTGCTATCATTCGTAGGGTACCTATGACAACAGGTATTGTTCTAGTCTTGAGGTTCCACATTTTGCTAATATCTATTTCAAGATCTTTATACTTTCTAAGTTTTTGGTAGGTCTTGACAGATACATTTATGTCGATTGGGACAGTCATTTCAATGAGGAGGCATAATTTTTGTCTGAAGTCTTTCAATATAATGTCTGGCCTATTTGCAGACAACACCATCTCCACATTCTCTGAATGAAAAAATTGCTCGTAACGTAGCTTCTTAAGGCTAACAGATCTGTATTCGTCTGTTTTTTTTTTTTGTTTTTTTTTATAGATTTATCTCCGGGCATAGTTTTGATAGATTTATCTCTGTGTCAGTTAGAAAAATAGAAAATTGTTTTCTTTTTCTTTCTTTTGAAATTTGTGACACGTGTTTCTGTAAACTTCACATAGTTGTGTAAACACTGGGATGTATGTGTAGTCTTATGGGTATTAAAATGTTTATATGATTGTGTAGACATCCGAGTTACACAATTTATGTACTTAATCAATTTATGTACTTAATCAATTTATGTACGTAATGTTTTGTTTCATTTATATTTTATAATTTGTAAACTTTCCGATGTTGATTTCGCGTGTGTTTCGCAGATGTTTCACTGAGACATCGTGCATAGGAGAAACTATACTTTGTATTGCAGTAAAATTTCGTTTCTGTGATTATTTTCGTTAAAAGACCGCTTCCTTCAAGTCATCCACAGGTTCCTTTATCCCGTTCCACCGATGTTTTTAGATCAGATTTGTTCTTGAGTGTAGCACATCTATGTTGTTATTCAGCGCGGAGCTCTCCTCTGTTGTTGTTGTTGTTGTCTTCTTTGCTGTAGGATATAAGACATTGTAAGTAAACCAGAACCAGGTGCCTAAGGTAATACTTTTCATTCCTGAATGTTGAAGCAACACTGTTTTCTATATATACTTTTTACATTTACTCCTATATTATGAATACATTTTGTGAGCTTCGTAGTTACAATACACAAGGTTCCAACTAAAGCAGGTATAACACTCACCATCTTCAATGACCAAAGTATTTTTATTTCCCACTTCAAATCATTACATTTTGTTATTTCAATTATCTCATTTTACTGGATGTTTTAACTCTGCTGCCAAGCTGATATCCCTATGCAATGAGCATGTCATTTCTACGTAGTGTGCTCTGCCTGCTAGTTATATCTTGTGTGTCTTTAATGCATGTGAAGTGATAGTGATTTTGCTTCTTGTGTATTTCTTATATGTTCTCAAGGAATCATTTTATTAAAGAGATTGTTTTTGTTTCTTCAATCTTAACATTCTGGCTATCTTTGTTTCCAGAAATAATAGCTCGATAAGAAGAGACATCTTTTCCTGATTGTAAGTAGCAACATCTGTTTTCGCTGTGTATTCTTCGGCATTGTCCTTATTCCGAATGAACCCTGTCAAATACAGGGATTGTTTGTGTTTCCAGTCCCATCATTTTGGCTATGCCTATTTTCAGATATTTATATTTCGGTTTTTACATTTCTTTAGAGATATATTATTGCCTGCTGGGAAATATAAACGAACTAATAGAACCATTTTACTTGATTGATTTTCAACACCGTCGGCGAGATGGCAAGAACGTTAGAATGCCAAGCAAAATGCTGAGCGATATTTTGTCTATCTTTTGTTCTGATTTCAAATCCCGCCGAGATCAACTTTACCTTTCTTTCTTTCTTTTGTGGTCGATAAAATATGTAACAGTTGAGTATTGGGGTCGATTTAATCGACTTACTTCAAACTGGTTGGCCTTCTACTAAAGTTTTAAATCAATATTACTTAATTTCTTTTTCCGCGTGATCTGGTATATTTCACGGTGCTGTCAATTTGGCATTCTCTTTGACCATTTTTCAGAATTTGCTTATAACATCTCCGTATCATTGCTGGCGTAATTTTCACTGTACGAATTTTCCAACTCTCTCATGCGTGTTTCTATATTCTGTTTTGGCTAAGATTGAACAAAAAAAAAATATATGTGTGATTAATTGTTTTTTTATAGACACCACATATTTTGTGATTCCTTCATATTCCTGATTCATTGTAAGATTTTGGTATTTTTTAGTGTAGCGCTGCGATCGAAAATCCTTGCCTTTCAGCTCTGAGTCTTGTTTTTACCCTGATTTTTTCACTTTTATTTTTCTAATCAGATATCCAGGCCCATGTTTTTGCCAACTTCTTAACATCACGGTATCGTTTCTATGTTAGGCTTATTCTTTTAATTTCTCTGCTTGTCTATCTATTCTCGTACTGCTATTTGTAATAGTTTCCTTGTATTCATTATTAGACAGTTTTGTAGTCTTGCAGTTGCTATTTTTAGATAATTTACCTCGCAGTAGATTTTCATTTGGCATTTTATAATAATTTACCTCGGAGACTTCGTAGTGAATGTATAATTTTCAGTCAGCTTTTGGATGGTGTACTCTCCATGATTAATTTTTTTCTATTATTTAGCATCAATTAGCATCAAGCCGAGAATATTCCGATTATAATTTATTACTGGAACGGCTAGGATATTGATTTTTAATACGTTATTCTTTTTTCCCATTTAACTTTGGTTTAAGAATCGTTCTGAGGGAACTATAATCTTTATTTCTAACTTTCTCTTCCATTAGTATGTTATACTTTATCTTGTTATTTCTTTCTGCATTATCTGTAAATCTGATTCCGTTAAAAATCAAGGTGTTTTAGCTGGCACATATTGTGATCGTTGCATGTTTGTTTATCCTGCTGGTATTTTTTGTTGGTGTAAGATATATTAGTATTCGATACTAGAATTGCAAGGGTTTGTTTTTCTATTGTTGCTATCTTATCGGTCAGTTTTTCTATTTGGTGTCTTTCGTTGATTGAATGTAATATAATTCATGAATTTTAATTGTTTAATTATTTCTATCTTAAAAAAATATTCCAGTTTAGCACTTACATTGTTGTTTCTTGTTCTTATTTCGCTTGTTTAGCATACACTATGTCCTGAAAACGGTTAACTTATTTTTGTCATCTCCTCCAGAATTTTCATTGTTTATTCTTTGCAATTTCTTGCTGTAATATTTTATTTGTTCACTTTCCACATCTGATATACTTTTGGTTTCGAGAATATATCTTTGTAGATTAACAGGGATTTAGGGACGAAATTTTTATTCAAGATCAGAGTTGAGTTCACTTGCTCACTTCTGATGATATATACGTATATTGTGTTTCCTTGCCTTATCACTTTAAAATACGCAAGAACCTAGAAGAGTATTCATATATTATCTATTTATGCATTTTCTAAAGTTCTAACGTTTATTCCAGTTATCTTAATTATTGTCAGGTATCAGGTTATTTGTATCTAAGAATACACAGTTCTTCACTTCTCGTATGATTTACACGCGAATCCAAATTTCGTGTTTCCCTTTTAACACTGGGTCGAATGATATGGTTTTCATTTCTAATATGTGGCATATTTGTTAGAAGAGCTAAGCTTCTCCGCTGAAGATTTGACCCTTGCTCTAACTAGCAATAAAATTTCCGAAATAATTTTGGATAGATAAAGCAGATTACAAAATAAAGCTCCTCTCCGCTCAAAAAAAGAATTGTGTCCCTGTATGAAAATTACAATACTTGTTATTATATCTAGAGTGAGTAAATTAAATCTCTTGCCGTGATATGCTTTTACACCTTTATGTTCTACATTCAAATACGTTTCTGATATCGAAGCTTGGAAAAATAATAATATCAGAAATGCACCAATATCATTATTAATCAATTGACACCACAACTTTCTTATGATTTGGCATCGTCTCCCCAACGTGAGAATTTATCATCATCATCATCATCGTCGTCATCATCATCATCACCATCACTACTACCATCATCACCTTATCCTCATTGTCGTCATTATTATCATTATTATTATTATCATTATTATTATTATTACTATTATCATTACTATTATTATTATTATTATTATTACGAATGCTAATAAGAAGCACTTCCAATGCCATTACTATCATCCTTATCAATATTTCTCTATTTTTTTTCTATTCTCAATGTTCTCATTGTCGTTATTACCTTTGAATTTGCTTTTAATATTGTTATTACGACTACTACAATTATCACCCTCAACATCGTCCTCATGATTTTTGCAGACTGAAAAATAAATTGCTGTCGGTTGCAAAAGTCTACGCATTTTCTGATTAAGGTCATTACAAAGCACCAACAATTAAGAACAATCATTGTTTTC